>NW_015539930.1:2102797-2104022 GCF_001515605.1 Sinocyclocheilus anshuiensis
TTTAAAAATAAAATTCATCCACTCTTTCCTAAAGTTGGGATCAGAAGGAAGGCAATGCAAAGACTGTGTTTTTCCACAAATTGGCACTAAGGTTGTCAAAAGTACCGACTTCAGTACCAGTCGGTACTGAAATTTTAAAAAAATGTGATACCAGCATTTCTAAGCCGCGTTTATCAGTGGATCCATCAGCGGATCTCTAATATATCTGCTCATATAGATATGCTCATAATATATCTGCTGATAGACGCGGCTTTCAAACGATCCCGTGTGTATCTTTGTAAGAGAACACAATGGTCAATCAGAGGTGTTTAAGAATCTGCTCAACAGCGCTCAAAATGCTAGCATAAAATGCTGGTGTCATCACATTTTTTTGAATTTCAGTACTGACTGGTACCGAAGTCGATACTTTTGACAACCCTACTTGACACTGAACAGCGTCTTGTTGGCTTCGGAGCCATCTCGCCATCAGACGAGGAGTGGAATTCAAACATATAGATTTTAATCACATCCAGGGAACAAGGAAAACACACGTAGCAAGGGAAGACATATACAGACATTCATAATACCGGACGCCGAACTAGTAACATGGAACACTATTTATACAAATGACATGACGATGGGATGACGAGACACACCTGGGATCAATAGAACTGAGAAGGGGACACCTGGAACAAAATAAGGACAGGAACGGGAAGGACCAAATATGAGCATTGAAACACATGGGGAGCAAAACACACACAAAACATGGAACAGCGTCTGACATTACTCCCCAGCCTCCAAGGGTGGGCACCCTGGAGGCTGGTGCAGGAATGGGACACGGGGAATACCTCCAGGGCGGATCAGACAGTCCAGGGTGCCAGGGCGGCACAGGGAGCTCAGGGGCCATGGTGGAGCAGGGAGCTCGGGGCGCCATGGCGGAGCAGGCAGTTCAGGAAGCCATGGCGGAGCAGATAGTTCAGGAGGCCATGGCTGGACGGCCTCCGTGGCCTTGGCCTCGTCGCTCGGCCAGGCCACAACAGACGGACCCATACTACCCCAAAAAATCCTTGGAGAGAATATTGTCTTTAGAGGCCCGCCGTAGGCCTAACTCGGGAACTGTGGCCCTCCCTGGGCTTGACTTGGGGACTGGAGCCCTCCTTGGGCTGGACATGGGAACTGAAGCCCTTTCTGTGATAGACACGGGGACTGGAACGTTCTCTGGGCTAAACTCGGGGACTGGAGCCCT
>NW_015539930.1:2105164-2120100 GCF_001515605.1 Sinocyclocheilus anshuiensis
AAGAGCTTGTAACACTCCAAAGAGAAAAGAAAACTTGAAATCGCATCATATGACCCCTTAAAGAAATTTCTTAAGATAAATTTTCATAAGAAAGTTTGTAAGAATGTTCCTAAGTGCAATTCTTGAAAAAAACAAGAATATATGCTGAATGCTTCTGAAAATAATATTGTAATTATAAAATTAAAAAATGAGGTCCCTATTTGACTTTTGTGGAGTTGTTACTGAATTTCTAACTCAGCAAAAAGTCAAGTCATGCATAATTTTGAATACGAAAACTTTTTTTTTTTAAATATGTATTACATTTTTTGCATTATTTGAATGAAATTTCCTTGTACACATAAACTGTCACGGTTCACTACTGTGAGGAGCTTGGAGATGAAGGAGCGAGGAGACGGGGAGTGGAATTCAAACATATAGATTTTAATCACATCCAGGGAACAAGGAAAACACACGTAGCAAGGGTAGACATATACAGACATTCATAATACCGGACGCCGAACTAGTAACATGGAACACTATTTATACAAATGACATGACGATGGGATGACGAGACACACCTGGGATCAATAGAACTGAGAAGGGGACACCTGGAACAAAATAAGGACAGGAACGGGAAGGACCAAATATGAGCATTGAAACACATGGGGAGCAAAACACACACAAAACATGGAACAGCGTCTGACATTACTCCCCAGCCTCCAAGGGTGGGCACCCTGGAGGCTGGTGCAGGAATGGGACACGGGGAATACCTCCAGGGCGGATCAGACAGTCCAGGGTGCCAGGGCGGCACAGGGAGCTCAGGGGCCATGGTGGAGCAGGGAGCTCGGGGCGCCATGGCGGAGCAGGCAGTTCAGGAAGCCATGGCGGAGCAGATAGTTCAGGAGGCCATGGCTGGACGGCCTCCGTGGCCTTGGCCTCGTCGCTCGGCCAGGCCACAACAGACGGACCCATACTACCCCAAAAAATCCTTGGAGAGAATATTGTCTTTAGAGGCCCGCCGTAGGCCTAACTCGGGAACTGTGGCCCTCCCTGGGCTTGACTTGGGGACTGGAGCCCTCCTTGGGCTGGACATGGGAACTGAAGCCCTTTCTGTGATAGACACGGGGACTGGAACGTTCTCTGGGCTAAACTCGGGGACTGGAGCCCTTTCTGTGCTAGACATGGGGACTGAAACCTTCTCTGGGCTAAACTCGGGGACTGGAGCCCTCACTGGGCTAGACTCGGGGACTGGAACCCTCTCTGGGCTAAACTCGGGGACTGGAGCCCTCTGTGGGCTAAACTCGGGGACTGGAGCCTTCTCTGGGCTAAACACGGGAACAGGAGCCCTCCGTGGGCTAAACTCAGGAACAGGAGCCCTCCGTGGGCTAAACTCGGGAACAGGAGCCCTCCTTGGGCATGATTCGGGGGCTGGAGCCCACACTGGAGCGAGCTCTGGAGTGAGCTGCGGCCGGCAGGCTTGACTGAGGAACGCCCGGCGGACTTGACTTAGGAGCGGCCAGCGGAGGGGTTCCGGATCAGGATCGGAGGCTCTCCAGACACCGGATGACCGCCTCCTTCCAGTCGAGGTTGGTGGTGTCTGGGAGTTCCGCGGGGCGTTGATATGTGATCCCGAGCCGGAACAGGGTCTCCCCATCGAGGGAGCTGGCGAGGGCAAGCGGCACGAATGCCCTCGCGTAGGTGATCGGGTCATGGCTCGCCTGAGCCACGGCGATGAACATCGCTCGTTCCTCCATTAAAGCGGGGAGAAACAAACAGGAAAACAAAACACTTTTCAAAAACGATAAACAAACATGGGGAGAAGGGGCGCCGCTTACTGTCACAGTCCGGTATTCTGTCACGATTCGCTACTGTGAGGAGCGAGATGAAGGAGCGAGGAGCCGAGGAGTGGAATTTAAACATATAGATTTTAATCACATCCAGGGAACAAGGAAAACACACGTAGCAAGGGTAGACATATACAGACATTCACAATACCGGACACCGAACTGATAACATGGAACACTATTTATACAAATGACATGATGATGGGATGACGAGACACACCTGGTATCAATAGAACTGAAAAGGGGACACCTGGAACAAATAAGGACAGGAACGGGAAGGACCAAATATGGGCATGGAACAGAGTCTGACACCTCTTATATGTCAAAAGATCAAGGGAATTTTGATTTCTCAGTTCATGACCCCTTTAACTACAGATGATCCATTGGTGAACAAGTGATATAAAGCTAAATTTCTCCAATCTGTTCTGATGAAGAAACAAACTCATGAACATCCTGGATGGCCTGAGTACATTTTCAACAAACTTAAATTTTTGGGAGAACTATTACTTAGTAGTTTGGCATAATCTTTATTCTAAAAAAATCTTACAATACAATACTGCTTATTTTATTAATATTTTATCAACTTTTGTCAGCCAAATCAAGTAATTTATGAACATTTATCAGCTCGTTTACTCCTAAACCTGAAAGAATATAACGGTCAAGGTTGTCACGCCTATTGACTGTTTGTCTTGAAATCTCACTCCCTCCCTTGTGTCATGGCCAACTCCTTCTGATTTTTCAACAGCTATGTTTTACAGAGTAACATTAAGGGAACATTTTTTTAACACAATGACTAAGGATTAATTTTATATCTTTTCATAGTGTTAAATCAATTAAATTAACCCTCAGCAGTCTATTATAGCCTACCTGCACAGAGCTATCCATAAGCATTCCCATTCACTTTAATGGTAGTTGATCTGCAGGTGGAATGCTTCAGCCCTGGATGTACACAAACTGGATACTGTCATCTTTGCTTCAGTGGCTCTCAGTTCCAGAAGCTCTCCAAAAACCTGGAAATGGTAAAACATCTACTAAAACTTCTGTTACTTTCATCCAACTAGTTCAAATTTGTATTTGTATTTCTAAGTACATGAGATCAACAATATAATGTAAGTAATATCGACGGATTCATTTTAGATATCTGAAACTAAACACAAAGTGACGACAAGCTATCGAATCTGAATACAATATTAAATGTCACTTCCACAGACTATACTGACAAATCTATTATATTTACAAAATCCAAGTTGTGAAAACATACAAAAATAGCCTACCTCTCAAAGAAAATAACGTCACAATCAGACGATCATACATAAAACCAAGCCCTGCTATGTCCCTGTCGAACCAGCTAGTCAAACTTTCATTATTAGTCTGTAATTATCGACTTTATAGAATTACATGCATCCAAATAAATACCTCACCCGTGAAAGCGTTTCTTTCCCTTTCTCCCCTTGCCCGTATGTTGCGACTAAACCCGCGAGTTTCACTTCATCATTGACATCACATGGCGTAAGGAATGAGTCAGTACTTGTTGGACACTCTGTTGTAATAGAGGAATATTTATCATGACATTTTTACACACATTATTTTCTCACTTGGAAACTTGATGTGGATCCATTAACGTCAAGCATTGGTCTCTGCAGCAAAGGAGTGCTGAGCGTGTCAAAAGTTACCGCAGTGGGGTTACTCCAGTTTGCCGAGTATGAAGATTGGCAGGGGAAAATAAATAAATAAGCGTCATGCTTTTGGTTTAAGATCCTCTCAGCAGTGGCGCAAAACAGGGTATGCATGCAGTATAGACGGTTTCATCGGGCGCACGCACCTGGCCCGAAGTTAACTTCCGGTATGTGTTTGTTTATCAGTCTGGCTATGGCGCCGGCTACAAATGCAGTTAAAGTTAAGGTGAATAGACTACGAGGCTGAATTCAGCTTCTTATTCGCAGCTTCTTATTGACGCTAGCCGTTCCACCTTAAAAACGCGACGCTTCCGCATTTCTTAGCTTCTTATTCCGTCTCTATTTGTGTCTCTTTTTCAGAAACGAACAATAAACTATTTTAAAATGTAAATAACACTAAGATAAGAGTGGAAACGGGCTATCAACATTAAATCTAATTACATTATACGGTAATTATTGAACGTGCATGTCATCCTTTGAGTGCAGTAATGAATATATTTTTTTATTTAGCCTCTTATGAAGAGTTCATATGACCCAGCACCTGTGAATTGAGGACTCCAGATACAAAATCATGACATTTTCATTGCTTTAAAATGCACACAAAGTTTGCTTAAATGCATATATGGTATTTGTAAATACTATAATTTTTACTAGACTTCAACTGTTCTTTCTGATACCCACTCCTATAAAGACTATATATATATATATCAGACATGTTTACTGTACCATTTAGAAGATGGACCTATATATATATGACATATGTAATTATACAGTTGAATAGGCCATTGCACTGATTGCCCAATTGGAGGCGCAAAATCTCAGCTGTCCTTGAGGGTGCGTTAAAAGTTTCATTAGAGGCTTTAATGTCTGAAAAGATTCAGACATCTTTATGGTACCATTTTGAAATTATGGACCTATACATTTTACATATATGACAATATAGACTTGAGCTATTGCATTCATGACATTTTTAAGCATTTTTAAGTTATGGACCCATTGCATTGAAATTGCATTATTGGCTCAATTGGTGGCAGACCGATGAGCTTTGTAAAAATCGACGCGTTTCAAAAAGGCGGGGCATAGAGGAGAAACAATAATGTACAGTATGTGGAGAATAATGTGTTTTTTTAACCTTAAACCGCATAAACACATTTCATTACACCAAATACACAAAATAATGTTCTTTTTAGCAGCATCATATGACCCCTTTAAAGAAGTCTCTTCTGATCACCAAGCCTGCATTTATTTGATCCAAAATACAGCAAAAACAGCAATATTGTGAAATATTTTTATTATTTAAAATGACTGCTTTCTATTTGAATATATTTTAAAATGTAATTGATTGCTGTGATCAAAGCTGAATTTTTAGCATCATTACTCCAGTCTTCAGTGTCACATAATCCTTCAGAAAGCATTCTAATATGCTGATTTGCTACTCAAGAAACATTTCTGATTATTATTATTATATTATGTTGAAAACAGATTAGATTCTTTTCAGGTTTCTTTGATGGATAGAAAGTTCAGAAGAACAGCATTTATCTGAAATAGAAATATTTTGTAACATTATAAATGTCTTTATCATCAATTTTGATGAATTTAAAGTATCCTTGCTAAATAAAATCCTTGCCCCCAGGTGGACACAGTTCTGTTCATAACAAGTAGACCTTCTGGTGAAGAAGTCACAGGTAAGAAAGAAAAAGGGAGAGACAGAGATATTGGGGAAAATGAAGAAAAGGAAAAGGGAAGTGAAGGTGCAGTGCAATAGAGAACCTTTAATTATTTTCCACGGCCTTAGACTAAGGATTTAGACCTTTTTATGTGATGGTCATACAAATAATAGGGTTGTCTGTGATTTCAGAAATTGTTGTGGACGTATAGGCTATATTCAGAAAAAAGGGGCCAAAATTGTACATTTTGGGGTACAGCAGCTTGACACTGTAGCAGTACTCTTAAAAGGACACATTTGTTCCTTTTTTACCCCTAATAGGTAGGCCTACAAATTAGTACTTTAAGGGTACGAATTACTACTCTAAGATACTAATATGTTCCTATTAGGGGTAAAAAAGGTACAAATATGTCCTTTTAAGAGTACTGCTACAGTGTCAAGCTGCTGTACCCCAAAATGTACAATTTTGGCCCCTTTTTTTCTGTGTGGCCTGGATGAGTGTGAGATTTCCCGGCCTGAAATTGTGTCCCAGTCCGGCCCTGATTAAAGTCATTACACTGGTTACCTGTTAGTTTTCGTATTGATTTAAAAAATCGTTTATTAGTTTATAAGGCATTGACTTGCTCCAGACTATCTTTCAAAAATGCTCACAGTATATGAACCTAGAAGGACTCTTAGATCCTCTGATTCTTTTCTTCTAACTGTACCTCATAGCTGAACTAAAAAATTTGGTGATGCTGCTTTTAGCCGTTATGCTCCTCGCCTCTGGAACAACCTTCCAGAGAACATAAGATGTGCTGAAAACATTAATAGTTTTAAATCTAAATTAAAAAACATATATTTTTAGTCTGGCCTTTCTGTAAAGACTCTGTATATTTCATGTGTTTTGTTTTGCCTGATTTTTAATGTTTTATTTTATGTTTCATATTTTAATCTTTATAAACTTTATTCTTATTTGTGTATTTTAATGGGTCTATTTTATTTTTGTTTTAATTCTGTTCATTTTAATTTTTATTAATTGCTGTATCATTTTGGTTCCTTCTTGTCTGTAAAGCACTTTGAATTGCATTAACTTGTTTAGAAAAGTGCTATATAAATAAAATTTGCTTGATGCTTTAGACCGTGGACCTCTGTGAGTCACTGTGAGCTTGTCATCTGACTACCACCCTAAGACAAATAGAGCAGAAGATCCAGGAGCTGTCCATGGAGCAGAAGATCCAAGCTGTCGGACATTCCAGCTGTGGACCACTGGTTCCAGGAGAGCGAAAGGGTTTGGGACTCATATCTGCAAACATACATCAGCAGAGGGCAGTTCAGAGGCAGAAGAGCCAGGCCGATGCAAGGAGAGCTGCGACACGCATCTACCATCAAGGGCAGAAGGTCTGGCTCTTCACCAGGGGCATTCGCCTTCCATTGCCCAGTCGCAAGCTGAGTCCAGTTATAGGTCCTGAGTTATAGGTCCATTCACCATCCAGGGACTTGACTCGCTGGCACTCGTTCCAGCTCACCAGAGTTCTGATTGCTTCCACCTGATCACCTCATTAACTCACCTATATAAACTCTCACTCCACCACAGTACTTTGTCTGGTCTTGCTATTCACTACGGACTACTTACCTTCACTCCTCGCCTTACCGTTACTCGTTGCTTCATGTTTGCTGTTTTTGGTTCTCCTTCAGTCTGCCTAGCTCTGGATCCATCTACCACCTGCAAAGATAAGAACTGTTACTCATGCTTACATTTGCTTACTGGCTCTGTTTATTCTTCATCTGCAAGTTACTAACCTAGGCATCTGGAATATTGTCAATTAACAAGCATTACCGCTATTTCCTTGTCTTCTCATCTGTGTGCTGACATATACACAACATGTGCTGGAAATGTTCAAAAAGTATTGATACACACACTGAAATCATTTCACCAAGTTTTATGTCGAAAACCAACAAATTAAATTAGCAGCACTATGCACTTTTTGTTTGCTTAAACATTGCAATAAAATGAAAAACGATGGCCGGATTTTAAAGTAACAAAAAATATTTATAACGTTATCTACTGACATGTACTACATGTTCAAATGGAGTTTTGACCAAAAACAGTTTTATAAAATGATAAATCTCACATTTCAGTCTATTATTTTTTTTTTAGGAAAGGGATGAGGCAGAATGATAACAGGGCTGTCAAACTGATTTATCACACACATAGGCTGTATGTATGTATGTGTATATATATTTACGAAATATTTTCATGTAAATATATATTCTCATTTAAATATGATTTCTATTATATATAAATATATATATTACGTACATTTCTTAAATATATACATGTGTGTATTTATATATACATTTAAATATACACACATTATATTATGTAAACACAAACTTTTATTTTAGATGGGATTAATCGATTTGACGGACCTAAATGATAAATTTTAGTTCATCTGCCTAAAAAAATAGTAGGCTAAATTGTGTGCACGATTTACTAATTCATTCCCTCGATTTGCTAAATCAAGCACACGATTAATAAATCAAGAGAACGAATTAGTAAATTGTGCGCACGATTTAGCAAATCGAGGGAACGAAATGGTAATCATGTGCACAATTTATTTATTTTTTCTTGCATGTCACGTGCGGGGCTCCGTACTCCATAAACAATTCTACATAAAGTAATATGCATTCTAAAAATCTCAACACTTCGGATAACAAGGTAGCTTATTTTCCCTCTGCCGGTTTGGGTTTACAACAAAAATTTTCGCATTGGTTTGAACAAAAACGGCAGACAGTCTGAATGAAAATCTACTGTATGACAGCAGGTGGCGCATATAGAACAGCAGAAATAGAGCTGTTTCCCGGTAACCGCTGTAAACAAAGCAGCGCTTCACTTGGAAGACAAGCAAATGTCATCTTAAATTTTCTGAAGACAGCTGCTTCCCTATTATGCATTCAAACAATGAATTCAATCATACATTCTTTCATATAATTTCTCTCAGCAGTCTGCCTTCAGTCATGTTTTCACACAAAACAAAATAATTAAAAGAACTAAATTAAATATTAAAATATTTTCTAACAAACAAGATTATAATTAACCGAGTGAATTCCTCAAAAAACAAAACAAACAAACAAAAAAAAAAGGATAAATAACATTTTGGCTAATTGCCCTTTAGGTTGGATTGGTTCCTAACTCCGGTGTAGTACTCTGGGCGGGATGACCAGCTTTGAGCCCACACTGAAGGCTGTTATAGTCTGCTCCACTGAATTCTTGAATGCCTGTACTACTGTATTTGGGTGAGGCTCTCCGTTTACCCCAGGAAAGGACTTGAAGTTGGATGTAGGGTGTAACAACTCTTGGCAGGATGATGAGCAATAATCCTACAGCTTGGTTTGTGCATAGAATCAATGGCCTTCTGAGAAATGTGGTCAATGCTACCAGTTCACCCCAGTGGAATCACTTGGCGCTAGGACTAGTGTGTGTGCCCTGTAAGGTCGTGGTGGGTGGGACACAGGGCACACCCTAGATTGCCAAAAATAATTTTTTATCAACAAATCCCAAGCAAATTGCTAGCAAGTCAGATTTTAATTAACCAAGTGAATTTAATCCTCAAAAAAAGAGAGAAAATTAAACAAGCAAACAAAATTTTGGTGAATTGAACTTTAGAAAGGATTGGTTCCTAACTCCGGTGTAGTACTCTTGAGTGGGACGACCAGCTATGAGCCCACAGCGAAGGCTGTTATTGTCTGCTCCAGTGAATTCTTGAATACCTTTACTGCTGTATTTGAGTGAGGCTGTCTGTTTACCCCATAAGGACTCGAAGTTGGATGCAAGGTGTAACAACCCTTGGCAGGATGATGAGCAATGATCCTACAGCTTGGTTTGTGTATAGAAAATGTGGGCAACGCTACCAGTTCACCCCAGTGGAATCACTTGGAGTTTGGACTAGTGTGTGCCCTGTAAGGTCGTGGTGGGTGGGACACAGGGCACACTCTAGACTGCCAAGACGCATAAGAAGATTTTAATTAACCAAGTCAGTCAAATCTTTGGAGGAAAAAAAATCAACTAAGTAATTGACAAATGCCTAAATAGCACTAAGAAAGTTTGAAATGACAAAGTGAAAAAACTCCCCTACATGAAACACTGAGAAATTAGGAATTAATTAACCAAGTGAATCAATTAATCAATCATCAATAATCAACTATCAATCAATCAATAAACAAACAAACTTCTAAATGATGAAGCAAAACAATTCCCTCATGCGAAATGCTAGCAAATTAGGCATTAATCAATCAAGGGAATCGTTCATCCATAAACAAACAAATAAATAACACTAAGAAGGTTTAAAGTTTTAAATGACAAAATGAAACATTTCCCTCAAGGACAAATTAGGAAGTAATCAACCAAGGGAATCAAACATTAAAAAAAATAAAACACTAAGAATGTTTTAAATGAATAAACAGTTCCCGAAACAGTTCCCCCATACAAGTTGCTAACAAATTAGAAATGAATCAACCAAGTGAATCAAATACTCACAAAAAAAAAAAAAAAATTATATATATATATATATATATATATATAATCCTTGAAAATATGTAATAAATGCATAAATAAATAAATAAATACTAGCACATATAACACTAGGAGAGTTTTAAATAAAGCAACCTGTTATAGTGTGCTCCAGGGGATCCTTCGAACGTCCATAATACTGTATTTGGGTGATGCTGTCTGTTCACCACGGGTAAGCGAATCAAATCCTCAAAATAAAGAAAGAAAACAAATATGATTTTAAAGCGATCCTAAAAATAAATATTCCCTCATCATTTACTCACCCCCATAAATAAATAAATAAAATTCATCAAACATGAGTTTTGTTTTTCTTACTTGCATACAGTTTATCAAGATTTTCAGTAATAAATATTTTGCAATTATTATTTATATTTATTTTATTTTCAATACTTTGCATCAAGTTTCTAAATGTTTTTTTCAGTAGTCCCTATTATGTAACTTATGACACAATTTAATTGTGGTATTTTAATTAAGTTAAAAAGTGTTTGCAAACTTATCTCTGTACCAATAAAATGTGCAACAAACAAGTTTTCCTCAATATCACCTGATTTTGGGGCATGTGAGATCCTGAACATTACAAATGATGGGATACGCTTAGCTGCTTAGTCCACTGGTCCCGAGGATCCCAAATCTGGTGCTCCCAGGTCTCTGTTCCCTCACCTTGGCCGTGGAGGTCACTCCCTGCTTCTTCATCGCACCCACAGAGGTTATTCTCAGCTCCGTTGTCTTGGCCAAGGAGGCAGTGATGTCCTGCTCCCTCTCTTCCCACTCCATGTTCCAACTCACCCAAAAACTGCACATCATTACCAGCTCATCAGGACTGCCAAAAGCACATCACTGGCCTTGAATAAGGACACACAGACTCCCTTGTCATGTTTATTTGTTACCTAGTGAGTGTCTTTGTTCCACAGACTGGGTTTACATTCCATACTCATGTCTGTGTACTCCCTGACAGCACAACACACACACACACACACACGAGAGGAACCTACACTCTATTAAATCCTTCTGCTCCCCTGATCTGGAATTTCATATGCTTCTGTGTCGACCATTCTGGCTACCGAGGGAATTTACAGCGATCATAATCACAGCTGTTTACATTCCCCCTCAAGCCAACACAGACCAGGCACTCAAGGAACTGTATGGGAATATAAGTGAGCAGGAAACCGCTTACCCAGATGCGGCGTTTATTGTTACGGGGGACTTTAACAAAGCCAACTTCAGAACAATAACTCCACAATATTTTCAACACATCACCATCAACACACGTGGGGATCGTGCACTGGACCACTGCTACTCTCCTTTCCGGGACGCCTACAAATCCCTCCCCTGCCCACCTTTCGGCAAATCGGATCACTCTTCCATTCTGCACCTGCCTGCGCCAGTTACGATCTCAGGAAATCCATCAAAGCCGCAAAAAGACAATATAAAAACAAAGTTGAAGAACAATTCAACACCAACAATGCAAGAAGCATGTGGCAGGGCATCAATAACATAACAGACTTTAAAGGGAACAAACCAGCTACTGTGAACATTGCCGCCTCTCTACCGGATGACCTTAATAACTTTTATGCTCGTTTCGAGGCTCACAACACCGCCCGCACAGAGAGTGCTCCCGTGGCTGCTGCAGAAGAGGTGAGTGCACTCTCCGTCTCTGTCGCGGATGTAACCCGATCATTCCGACGGGTGAATATCCGCAAGGCTGCGGGTCCTGATGGCATCCCAGGCCGTGTGCTCCGAGCATGCGCATTCCAACTAGCCGGTGTTTTCACAGACATTTTCAACCTTTCCCTCTCTCTGTCTGTGGTTCCCTCGTGCTTCAAAAAAATCCACCATTGTGCCCATACCAAAAAAATAAAATAAAATCACATGCTTGAATGACTGGAGGCCCGTTGCTCTGACACCCATCTTCAGCAAGTGTTTTGAGAGACTCGTCAGAGACTACATCTGCTCATTGCTGCCTGTATAGGCAATCCAAAACAACGACACAGTAAGGGGCAGAGGCAAACAAAATAATCTAAGACACAGGAGAACCAGGATACCAGGCTTAGAATTGCAGTACGGACACATACAAGATTAGCAAAAAATGACAGTGAGAACTGCCTATATAGGGTGAGCTAACCATGCTAATGAGACACAGGCACAAACAATGAGTGCTGATGACCGGGCAGAGGATTATGGGGAATGAAGTCCTTGATAGAGTGGCAGAAGTCTGGGATGGAGTGCCCTCTAGTGGACAACCAGGGCACTCCAGCCAGTGATCGTGACATATGTATGTATATATGTATATTAACATTTATGTTGCAGCCTTATACTAAACTGCTGTAAATTGCCTTTTTTCCCACATCAATCTACTATCCACACTCCATAATGTGATTTGTGATAAAGTTGCAAATTTCTAATAAATAAATAAATTAAATTAAATTAAAAACGGTGTCATTGCAAGTGTAATTCAGCCCTTGGCTGAATCTGGAATGGCATGATAGCATACTAAAGATATCTCAGAAATAGTAAGGGCAGCATGGTCGTGTGCTATTCTGAATTCAGCCACCGTTTCAGTGAAGGGTTATATGAATTTATTGGGACCAACTCATGAAGAATTATGTCTCTGCAAAACCAAAATGTTTGGGTCCCAATCAATGCATAAAATGGTTGTGTTTCAGCTTTACTCAACTTACTAAATCATGAAGGCCCTCCCCTAAACCTAGCCACCAGTGGGTTAGAGCAAATCAGCTGAAGAGGTTGAAAAACAGCCCATCCTAGCACACTGAACCATGGACCCCTGATTGACCAATCAAGTGGGGTATTCAGGCTGAATGAATCCGAAATCTAGCCAAATTTGGCCAAAAGTCAATTTGCAATCTGGGCATGCTTTTACTTGCTATATATATATATATATATATATATATATATCAAATTTGGCTAGATTTGCCTATATACTGTATATGTAGTAGGCAGCAATCCCGGGGTTATAAAAAGAGTCATTCCCTTTATTTTGAATAGCATCTGTCTGATGCAGTTCTCCTTTGAACACCAGGTGGAGACACATATCTAAAAACATAAATCAGTCATAATCATTTTAAGTAACATCTCAACTCAATTTACTAGGCCTTTTACTTTATTCTTAAATATATTGTCCTAAATGCAGCTTCTGACAGTCACATGTCACAAATGTGTCCCAGATTTGTAGTACTTTGAGGCAAGTAAGCTCTGGTGATACACCTGGTTCACAAGTTTCAAGTGGTCACATCCTCAAAATACCACTGCTAGTTGTGAAATGACCTACCTGACTTCTTTGGAACGCCACATAATACTATCATTATTTACAATACAGATGGGGTACATTTTAATAGGGAAAACCTACTTTTTACTCCAGTAAATATTTCTCAAGGTATGTTCATCTTTGAAAGCCTGAATAATTTCTGAATAAATCTGTATAAGTTCAATTAACACACACTGACCTCATAGCAGGGCATGTTGTCACAATGGAAACCTGCTGGTTATTGGCACTGATTGAAGAAGTACAAATGGTTATTGAAGATCACATGAATTGAATAAAATCACATTGTACTGTAAAACATGTGATACCCCAAGCTAATATTTGTGATTAATAAAACTAACAAATGCAACTTACAGTGCATTTAAATTACACTTATCTCTTATCTCTGTGTAAAAATTTGCATCATGGATTTGCATCATGGATGTGCAGCCGAAAAATCTGCAGCAACTGCGTGGAAAGGACAATTGTGATCAACTTTGATTCTTCCTTTGGCTGTCTCTATATCACCTGTGTTATTATGGTGATTATTATTACATATCAAAGGTACAAAAAAGATTTTGTACTTTTCTTTTGTTTTTTAAAAATGTATTACACTTTTAAACTTTAACATGTATGGCTTGACCTGTAAATATGTTTACAGTTTTACTGTATTTTACAGAATTATTCTGCCAACCTCATTCTTTCTGTTAAAATTACAATTTTTTTTTTCACAGTGTAGGTTTTAGTTTACTGTAGTCAGTAAAGAAAGGTATGAAAAATAAAAGAAATTAATTCCTAAGAAGTGCATGAGTAGAGACATTTCTAAAAGGTTATTTTTGTCATGTTGTCATGCTCAGTGGAACACACAGACTATAGGCTGTCCTTTTCGCATCCTACGATGCGTGACCTATAACTATTAGCCCAAGGCATGTTTTCATGCCTACTAAACCTGACCTATAGGTCCGGCCTAGCTCATATATCCCAGGGACAGGGTTTTCATGTGGAAAAAAAACAGCAACAACCTTCAGATGTCCTGTCTTCAAGTTCATAAATCCATATAGCTTTGTTTTTGGCAGTGGAATTTGTCTTTAAAGATGTTGGCTACATATAGAAACCTGTCTGGTGGCTTTGTCAGGAAATACATTTTGCAGTACCAAATAAAATACTTCTCTTTAAGTCTTTATATATATATCACCAGAATTCAAACACAGCTCTGAAGATATTCTAGCTTTAATGAACAAAAAATGTCAGAGATCATTTAACATTTGGTGCTAAATTTACTGCATCCATGTTAACACCTCACTGGCAAGTGTTTACGGAGTAAGAGCTTTGAGATCCCTCTCATTCCAGTCTCAACGTCACTGTTCGTGCTCTTCCAGTCATGCAGTGTGAACGGGCATACCAGAGCAACATTCCCAAATGACACCTCTCTAGGTATACTTTTACATGTCAATCTTATCTGCTTTTTTTACCCCCCCATCTCTTTGTGTGCACTTGTGAGACTATGATAATAGAGTTAAGATTGGTTACAGACTTTTTGGAGAATGTGCAAGAGGCTATTTGTGTTCCCCACATGATCTCAAGTTACAAACCTCATACTGTAACAGAATATTTTGAAGGGCCCAAAATGGGTGTGGATGACATTCCTTTGTCACCTACTGTCAGAATCCACACAGTTTAGACCTAAAAGGCTCTGGTTTCATATGGTTTTGAAAAATACTATTTTAACTATTTATACTATTGGTCGTGTAACCATCATGTAAAAAGTAATAACATTTTCCTTACACTTCAAATATATGTGTAGACATTATTTTCAAAACGTTCTCTCTCTCTCAAAAAAAATAAATAAATGGGGGGAAAAAAAATATATATATATATATATATACAGTATATATGAGTGTGTGACCCTGGACCACAAAACCAGTCATAAGGGTCAATTTCTCGAAATTGAGATTTCTAC
>NW_015539930.1:2124569-2145186 GCF_001515605.1 Sinocyclocheilus anshuiensis
ATATATACTTAAAGTTTTTTAATGGGTCCAAACAAAGAAAAAATAAAAAAATAAAGTCATGTTATTGACATGCTGTTTAAAACGCTGTAAACACATATTGTTTACAATTTACGTACACTTTTCTATGTACAATATTACAAGTACTGATTATGCACAATCTCACTTTATTACACTAGAGTGTTGTTGCACTACTGTTACTGTTCTACTGTTTAGTGTTTAGAATGTTTATAGTGTTTATGGTTCTTTTATCTATTTGTTCTCTACTTGTTATCTGGTGTATTAAAGAGCTGCTAACACTATTTCGTTGTTCTGTGTGAATTCAATGACAATAAAGATAAAGATTCATTCATTCACTCATTCTTTCATACATAACCGGGTAGGCAAGTTAAATCCAAAGTCATTTAGCCAGGGGGCTGTGTTTGAGTTATTGATGTGAAGAAGGGCCTGAAATGTGTTTACACTTCTGAGGAGATCTGCAGTACATTACAGTGCAGTTTAAGAGGATGCGGATGAGGTGTACAGTCCCAGAACTGAGATCATGGAGGTTAGGACCTCCTCAGAGAGATAATGTGAAACACCTGAGGCCCCAGAGGAGCTCAGAGCGCTTTCATACAGAGTCTACTGTTTAAAGTAAACCTGGAAATGTGAGGCCCCACAGCTATCAACACGGTTCCAGTCATGACCTTTGGAGTTTCATATAATAATGGGTCGTTTCTTGCATAGACAGAAATGGCACAACAATATTCGAAGGCAAAGTTTTGTTTTCAAAGCATATTTAAATCTATGGACGCTCCTAGTTTCTGTAAATTAAATGTATGGAATGTTCTTCAATTTTTCCACTCATTTTAACCAATGAATGGACATGACTTTTCCAGTCATTCATGATTTACTGGATGAGGATTATTATCGATAAGGATTAAAAAATATATATATATCCTATACATATATATAGAAAATTATATTCATTATTATTTTAATGTTCATGTGTAATGTTGCATTTGTCTTATTTTAAAGGGGTCATATGATGCGATTTCAATTTTTCCTTTCTCTTTGGAGTGTTACAAGCTCTTGGTGCATAAAGAAGATCTGTAAAGTTGCAAAGACTAAAGTCTCAAATCCAAAGAGATATTCTTTATAAAAAAGAAGAGTTAAGAGTTAACCACGCCTACCTAAAACGGCTCGTTCTAACACGCCCCCACATAGCTACATTATTATGTGGGAAGATTTGCATAACGCCGCCCAAATGTTAACGCAAAGAAAGAAGGCGTAACTTTTATTCTCGCTGTAGTATTGTTGTTGCCGCCGCCATGTCGTGAAGGAGGCAAAAAAGGTTCCAAAAGAGGACGATATCTGCTTCGTCATGCCTGGAGCTGATCCGTGCTGGTTGCTGTGGAAATACAACAACTTTGCGCTGTGGATCGCCGGATCGGCTTTCACCATGGACAAAGCGGAGTCCAGCCGGGGGTCGTCACATGTGGTTGCCACAAGCCCGCCGGACGCTCTTTCGTCAAATCCGCCGCCTCTGCTCACTCTAGCCCTCCGGCCGTTCCTCACTTTATCACCCGGCCTCTGCTCACTCTAGGCCGCCGAGTATAAGTCATTATAATCCATAATTATTTCCCCACTGGATGCAAAGAATGCCTCGTTTATAATGGGTCATCGATCCGGCCTGACAGGGCATCATCACGGTATGGTAAGGGGCGTAACATTTCTGTCTCACGCTTGAGGTATTTGGCCAATGACAACGCACTGGATAGCTGGCCAATCACAGCACACCTTGCTTTTTCAGACCGATGAGCTTTGTAAAAATCGATGCGTTTCAGAAAGGCGGGGCATAGAGGAGAAACAATAATGTACAGTAAGTGGAAAATAATGTGTTTTAACCTTAAACCGCATAAACACATTTCATTACACCAAATACACAAAATAATGTTCTTTTTAGCAGCATCATATGACCCCTTTAAATCATCTCGAGGCCCCCTTTTGGGTCCCGACCCCCTGGTTGAGAACCACTGGTCTACAGGTATATTACACTGTAAAAGCATTTTTAAATGTGTTCATATGTGGTAATAGAATACGTATTTTCTATATCATATTACAACAAAGCTGAAAATAAGCAGGATGTTCCCATTTGACATCTTGCCCCACTATAGATGTCGATTTTAGTTTAATGAACTTTATTTTTTCCTTTAGCAATAATGTTGACAATGTTCAACAGCTTATACTGTAATGCTGATTTTAATGGGTTTATTTATTATAAACTGGAATTCAAAAATAAACCAATGAGTAATATTCACTGGAGTGAACAGACTGACATCTTAACCTTGTCTCCGCTTAACCCCATTTTTTTAATTTTCATTAAGATTTTTTTTAAATGTCACTAACAATTTGATAAATTATTTATTCTTAAAAAACAAACAAACAATAAGAACAATGTAGAACATTTCAATGTATAATTGGTAATTAAGTAACATTAGAGAATTCTAATCTAGTATTTGAATACTGTTCCAAGTTGCTGTATGTGTCTAAACGCAGTCTGGTCTTGCTTTAGATCAGCACAACCATCTTTTATGCAAATATATAATTCACAAATGAAAAAAAAAAAAAAAAAGACCAATGAAACAACACAATTACATTATTAATAAAACACATGACAGAGAACAAATAACAAGATATGAAAATGTAAGAAGTTCCAACACATGATGGTTTAATTGAGGTCAGTATTACTTGTATAGTAAAGTGAACTGCATGGCAATAGACGCGTGTTCCCTGCATGCAGTTTTTTTAAAAATTGGGTTGATATATAATTTGCTCATTATTAATATCTGCTTCATTCAGTTGTAAGAAAACTGGTATATAAAGCTGAAGAATATACTGTCACACAATCATGCTTTTGCTGGTGTGAAGTTACAAAGCATCTTTTCAGCTCAGCCAGAGGATGCACTTGCTTAACTAAAAACTACTCTACTGTATTTTTGTTCAGCCCGTGTGTTGTAACAGCACATACTACATTTCCTAAGCAAACAGTAGCTTAGACAGCAATTACACAATCACATTCTTTGTCATCTGTACTCTTCTCAAAATAAGCCCTGAGCAAAAGGTCCTGTAAACAAGCATCACATTCAGTTACTCACTTCATGCTACTAATCTAAACTAATCAACAATAATACATTCTGAATCTACTTAACCAACTTGTGTTGCTAACTGATTTGTTGCACTGATCACAAGTCTCTTCTCTCTTATGAATAGATGAAAGATCATAGATGTATTCGTAAAAGCAACAGCACATCCAAAAATGAAACAATCGGTCATCATTTACTCACCCTTGTGAATTTGATTTCCTTAATGGAAGATGTTCTGCAGAATGTTGACACAGGTCATTTGCATACAATGCAAGTGAATGAGAACTGAGGCTGTCAAGTTAATACGAACAAGAAATTTATGCAAGCATTGTAAATGTACTTTATATGACTTGTGCAACAGATTCTACTTATATCTACTTAAGCCATTTGATAGATCTGTGTGAGGAACAGAAGATTTTAAATCTTCCCTTCATAACCATTGGTTATGACGAACACAATAACCAGTCAAGTTTGGCAACAATGACATCAAATCTGGCATGATGCTTTTTCACATGCCGTATGCAAATAAATGGCTATAAATATTTGATTTAAGAGCTACAGTGGAGGGAAATAACTGACTTCAGAATAACACGAATATAGCACATGATTCATTACTTTTTTTGATACTTCAAAGGAATAGTTTACCCCAAAATGTAAATTTGCTGAAAATGTACTCACCCTCATCCATCCAAGATGTAGATGAGTTTGTTTCTTCATTGGAACAGATTTGGAGAAATTTAGCATTACGTCACTTGCTCACCAATGGTCCAGGTTGCTCACCAACCAGTGAATGGGTGCCGTCAGAATGAGAGACCAAACAGCTGATAAAAACATCACAATAATCCACACGACTCCAAACCATCAATTAAGGTCTTGTGAAGCCAAAAGCTCAGAGTTTGTAAGAAATGTAAATACAAGTCCTCAATGCATAATGTTGCTTTCTCCAAAGTCTCATCTGAAACGGTCCAAAAACAGTTCTAAACAAATATGTCAGTGGATTTTGATGTGAGAGGACAACAAGGGATGGACTTTTTCACTGGAGGAAGCGTTATTATTGATTATTGACTGGTATTTTGACCAGAAGCAAAGGCTTATAGTTGAAAAGCCTTAATGATGAATGAATTTGTTTCTTATAAACATGGAGCCTTTTATTTCCAATCATTCCAATCATAAGTCATTTTGTCAGGACATTATGAATATCACTTAACATCAAACTGATCAGAAAACTACAAAATGTCCTTACAAACATGGAGCTTTTTAAGTCACAAGACATTAATTGATGAACTGGAGTTGTGTGGATTACTTGTGGATTATTGTGATGTTCTTATCAGCTGTTTGGTCTCTCATTCTGACGGCACCCATTCACTGCAGAGGACCCATTGGTGAGTAAGCGATGGAAGTAATGCTAATTTTTTTTTCAAATCAGTTCCAATGAAGTAAATTTTCAGCAAATTTTAATCTTTGGGTGAGCTATCCCTCTAATGGTGTTTTTTGAAATTATTGGGATTGACAGAGCAGTCCCTTTCATTTTATGAAAAAAGCAGTGTGAAGACTCTGCATCTCACTTCTCATTTTGGGTTTGGAGCGAGGTGAGTAATATGATGATGGTATTTTCGTTTTTGTGTGAACTATTCATTTAAGAGTTTGGCAAACAATTTTTGAGAAGTGCATGCTGTTTCCAAATGCAGTTTATTTTGTGCATCCTTTGTGCAGGATTGAGTACGATAAATAAGTGTGTTCACTTTGCCCATTGGCTAATACAGTTCATGTGAACATGACGGTGCTGTTGCATGATGTAATAAAAGGTCAGCTAGTCATTCTTTGGCAAGTCTCTGTATTAGTGAATACCATTCTGTCCGTTTCCGTGTAATGTAGGTGGGTGTTATGATCTGAGCGGGCAGGTGGGGACAGCCCTCGACTCTAGCACTCTCACATAGAGCCTCGGCATTACAGATCACATACATGCCACAGTCATAGCTGTTCTGCTGCGAGGGGCATTGCTCCTCCACAAAGGGCACTTTCGCTCCAGTGCCTAGAAAAGCCTCCAACTTGGCTGCAATACGTCTGGCATGCAATGAGTTGCTTCCACTCTGGGAGTCGTAGTGGGAGAACTGGCTGGTGTCTCGCCGATAGAGAAGCAGGCTCCAATGGGAGCCACCAGCTGTTTGATTAGAGTTGTCATTGACAGCCAAAAAAGCCCACCGACGAGACACAAGATTCAGCGGCTCCAGGAAAATGGCGAGCTCTTCTTGACATGAGGCGTACTTTATAAACTGAGCGACTTCAGGGCTGATGAAACAGACATTCTCGCCCAAACTTTTGAAGCGCTCTGTTGCAAAGTACTCAAAGGCGAAACCTATGACCTGATCGTTGAGCCAGTGGGGTCCGTTTAAAAGTGCCACGTCTGAGCACCGCAGGAGACTGTCCTGGTAGCTCAGTACCACTGGATCCATCCTCAAGGCAACCCGAATGACAGCAACAGTTACTGTGGGGATGAGAATTGAGAGATTTTATTGATTTGCACACACAGTACCATTAATGCTTTTACCTTAAGTACATTTACATTTAAGGGCCTTTCGCACCGCGGGAACCTTTTCATAGTACCAGAACTAATTGTGGAACTACGCACTTTTTGGCGTTTCCGCACCGCCGGAACTGGGTGTGATTTTAGTACCGGACTGCCTTTTAGGGAAGTCGTGGCCTAATGGTTAGAGTGTCGGACTTGTAACCCAAAGGTTGCGAGTTCGAGTCTCCGGTCCAGCAGGAATTGTAGGTGGGGGGAGTGAATGTACAGCTCTCTCTTCCACCTTCAATACCACGACTGAGGTGCCCTTGAGCAAGGCACCGAACCCTCAACTGCTCCCCGGGCGCCGCAGCATAAATGGCTGCCCACTGCTCTGGGTGTGTGTTCACGGTGTGTGTGTGTTCACTGCTGTGTGTGTGCACTTAGGATGGGTTAAATGCAGAGCATTACATGAATCTATCTATCTATCTATCTATCTATCTCTGTACCAAAATACTAACACAACACAGTACTTTCGGTTTTTCTTACCGTTTTTGTATGGCCATTACTTTACTTCTATTAGTACAACTTACTCTGACCTGTACTTCTTGTATTCATATTAAGACTAGTTATAATGTTATTTTATACGTGCTTCAGCATATTGCACAGATGACTACTGCACTGCGCACTGATGCAGGCCAAACAAACACAGCGATTTAAAAACAAATACATTTCACTTCTCTGCCGTCTTCATCATTTTCATAATAACAGTCACCTAATTTGACAACACTTACCTTGCTAAGGAAAGAGTCCCCAAAGTAAGCTCTCATAACGTCCACCTTCCTCTACCACAAAGCGCAACGAGGGCAGGTGCCGTAAACCATGAACTGTTGTTATAGAAAATGTCGTGCTTCTACACGTTTGCGACAGTGTTGATGGGCAGAGCGCTTCTTCGCCTCACGTACACGCCTCTTTCCAGTGCCCGAAGGTGATTGGCTGACATTCGTGACGCAACTAAATACGTATGCATCTCTGAAAGGCAGCCACCGCCCATCGCCGCAGCTGACCGCAGATGAGAAGCAGCACTGATTAAGCAGAAAAAAACAGAAAGGATTTTCAGCGAGCGACTCCCACGAGAAAAGAAACGCTGCACTGTTGGGAAATTTCAATGGGAAAAACGACTGTAGTCATTTTTTAATCAAAATGGCTCAGCGGCAAGTATTTTTGGACACGGGAAAGTTGCAAAGGACAATTTGAGAGAGACAGTTCTGGGATATGAGTGGACTCGAGCTGCGCTGGCTTTGATCTGTCCTTAAAGGAGAAGCGCAGCACACTGGATTTTTACGCTGAACTCAAGAGAGGTGAGATTTAGAGTGTTAAAATTCACTTATGTTTTCGGCGAATTACACAAACAAACTTATCGTTCCCATTTACCGTGACCCGATGTTGACTCGAAGTTTCCCTGCAGCGCCAGACATCAGAGTCACAACTCCTGCTTTATGTCTACGGGCTCTCGGGACGTTTGCGCGTGGCATACGTGCAACACTATATTGTGATATTTCTTTTGATTCAGTGTCAGCGGACATCAGGGTTACCAGTGATGTGTGTAACTGTATAATTGTGTAAGAATTACTTTGAGCTGATTTTTCACAGCGGCTGAGTAAAAAGTGTGACAGATGCCCTGGGTGGAGATGAGGAGGATGATGATGATGATGCATGTATTATTGAACACTCACTTCAGCCCCAGTACTGCGGTAATCATGGGCCAAATCTGCAAAGTCATCCGGACCCAGTCAGAATGTTTAATTTTCCTCTCATTCACTGGTCTTTTTTTGGAGATAAAGTGGCCCTAAAAGTATGTGGGCACTCAAGTTAGAGTTAAAGGTGTATGAATGTCATTGCATTTAGATGGCAAGTGCCATCTGCAAAAAAAATGATGATACAGCTTTTTTTTTTTTTTCACAGAACTATGTGATTTTAGTGGATGTAGTTCCTCATAAGTTCACTCAGGTTTCCTAGCAGAGTAACCACAGGTGTAGCTCATTACATTAGCTCAACATCTTCCAGTAGCAATACTTTTTGTATTAAAGGTAGGGTATGTACTTTTTCAAAAACACTTTAGAAAACTGATTCGGGCCGAATAGCAAAACAAACTTGTAGCCAATCAACAATAAGGGGCGTGTCTACTCGTGATGTGGAGGAGAGAACTTTCAGTGCACGGGGACGGAAATTAGCCGAGCCAAGCTACAGAAAGATAGAGATGGCGGATAAAAAACAAAAGAGGAAAACGTCTGCGGATCGATAAGGCAAGAAGTAGGACCCGTGTAAATATCGGATCAGCTTTCCAGTGCTGGAGAGAACTCAAGGAGCGGAGGTCTGCGATCGGATGCCGAGGTTGCTTTGTTTCTTCTCAATAGGGGAGCAAGACCTTGTCTACAACAGCTAAAGTCTGCCTACACTGGACGCGATCAAACGACCGTTGAAAACCATTTGAAATTTGTGTCAGCACGTCATAAATAGAACCCGGCAGCAGTTTTCTGTCGGGGATTTGTTGCGCCGCGCCACTCACGTCCGGTGTAGACACGGTGTAACATTGGTTTTGCTTTGTTTCACAGAACTAATCGTTGCCTGGGTTGCGTACGTATATGTGGGGCGGAGCTATCAAAATAGGGGCAAGACCCTTTTGGGGTAGGGGCGTGTTTGTTTTGGTGATTTCAAATATCAACATTGGCTACCAGAAATCGCTTACCCTGCCTTTAATTTTAAACAATTTATTTAGTCCTTATTATTTGAATTTGAAACCTAACGAACTTTTGTTTTGCTTAAAAAGAGTTTGTGTCTAAATACTTTCTGTGATGTTTGACGTATGTGTCACTTTAGTTGTCAAAGTGATTTGGAGTTGCTGGGGAAAGTTTGCTCTTATTGGTGGCAGTGTTGTTTTCCCAGCAGAGCAGCACAGGTGATGTGAGGAATGTGAAGGGTCTGCCTCAGCTGTCTGAGAGATTGTGCCATGCCATGACTTTACTCCGACAACTGTCTGGCCGTGTATATGACATCCAAGTAATTAGCTAAAAACCTCCCCGTGTGGTCAGAGAGCTGCATGTTTTCGAATCAGATTTCCAAGTCACCTAACCACTATAGGTTACTATTGTTCTAAAAGCATGTGCTTACAGAAATGTACTGTGCGAGTGGTGTACAGTACAGTGGTGGTGATATCATAGTCATGAATTATGTTCATATATTTACATGACACTTATTTTAAGCATACCATGGTGCCATAATGTATTTAAATAAATTGTTAAAACAACAGCAATAACATCAACTACTGTACTACCACCATAGACTTTTTGTTAAAATTCGTGAGATTCTTGAGATATCTTTTAAAGAGGCTTTCAGTTTGAAACAAAATCACATCACTGGTTTAATAACAATTCCTTGTTATTAAATATTAACGCAGAGCAGAAATAGAAGTTGCATCATATAGCCTGGGGGGAGAAAGACTAATTTTAGTGACTACTTGAAATGGTCCTGTGAAATCCTTTTTTTTTTTTTTGCCATTCTGTTTCTGTTTTTATTTTCCTGGATTCTGTTTAAATGGTTAAATTAAATGTTAGAAATCAAAAAGCATGTCAAATTAACTGAAATCATGAAACTTATACAATTCAACAGCAATTTATTCAAAGTTTAACATTACATCTTAGGGCCCTATTTATTAAAATTAAATTTTCCCTAATTCTGTTAGACTTTTTCTAAATTCTGTGTTTTCCTTTTTAATTGTTCTGATTCCACTTTAATGGTTTAATGAAATTTTAATCAAAAAGCATTTCTAATCAATTGAGTTTGTAACACTTGAACAATTTAATAATTTATTAAAATTTCTGAAATTATAGGGCCATATGAAATGTTTTATTTTTTCAGAAATTCTGTTGTCTGTTTGACTTTTTCTGGATGTATGATTTAATACACATTTATTATCAAAAACGGTAGTAATCATATGAAGGCATAAAACATTAAACATTTAATTCATCTTTAAAAATGTAATCAAATGAAAATTTAGCAATTCCTATTTTTTTTTTGGCAAAGTAGTGCACAACAGAGGCTGTGTGATAGTCCTTCAAAATAAAGTTTTAATAAATGTATTATTACTTTTAGAAATAAATGGTACTGTATAATTTAATAAGCATCTATCACAGTTTCTTTATTTTAAACCAAACTTTTATTTTGGCTGGTTGTAGTAGTGAAGACCTTTGAGTTTCCGTGTATATTCGATATGATTAGAGATGCACCGATCGACCTGACAGGGACCTGAATTAGCCGATTTTCCGCATGATCGGGTGGGCTTGAGCCCATGCCCCTTTAGTCGCCGATGCTAAAGTGCCCTTTCAGTCTGCAATTTCTACCAAAGGGGATGTACCCCCACTCCTCACGTGACTTCTCCCCTGCCCCTCCGGAGGTCTGTGCACGCCACTGCATATCATGATATGATGAGTTTATTTATCTAAAGTTTGCCATATTCTGTGACATTCCACGTTATACCGTAAATTCCGTTTTAATGGCTTGATTCCGCGATTCTGTCAGCAATTTTCACATCGTGGAAATCATAAGGCCCTATTGTACTTTATGACTTCTGGAGACGTCTAGCTGATTGTAAGAGGCTCTGTATGATGAACCTAGCTTGTAGGAGAAATCCGAAGCATTTTTGTACCACAATAATATACTGAAAAAAAAAACAATAAGTAGATTTACTTGATTTTTATTTTGCACGTTTTTGCACACATAAATTTTCGGTAAAATTTAAGTATTGAATTAAGTAAAATCTACTTAACTAAGTTAGGTAAAATTAGCAAAGGAAATAAGTAAATTTAACATGGCCATTTAGAGTACGATGAGTAATTTCTGCTTAATTATTTTGTTAAATATGCAATACTGAAGTACATTTCCCTCAGTTACAATTTATAAAATTTACTCATACAATGTAGCACTGGAAAACAACCATGCTATTAAAGCATGTGGTTCACTTGCAAACATGTAAGTAAGCAAGTAGGCAGCTTGTTATCCTTTGAAGATAATATGTCCACTCAATATAATTATTACCGTGTAATTAAAACAGTGTAAATACAACTCGAAAACAGTGAAAATTTTAACCTTTTTAATTATTCATGCCCCAGTGCATGAGGGGAAAAACGGGATCATAACTTTGATATTTACTTAAAGAATCCTTGTAAACATAACAAACAATTTCAAGTAAAATATACTTATAATTTCAAAATGTAATTTCTACAAGCTTAAATTGAGTAGTAATATAGCACTTACTTAATTTGTTTAATTCTTGCCTGAACTAAATTATTTAATGTAGAAATTACATTTGTTTTTATGTAGTATTTACTTTACCACAAAATCATTTTTATCAGTGTAAGAGGAAACTTCCATAGGAAGTAGTAAAACTTCCTGCCATCAAGTTGCCTGGATTGTACTGTGAAGGTATGCGGTAAGCCATACTTCAGGCACTGATGCTACAGAAACACTGCATGGACATATGTGGTCTGACAGCATAGTATAACCATTACATCATCTAAGCAAACCAAACATGAGTTACACTGTCTGTTTTTATTGTATTTATCTCAGAAATGTTTATCTTTTGAATATGTCAGCTGTTCTTCAGACAGTAAATTATTTAGTTGAATTGCAGATTGTGGACAGCTGTAAGCAGACAGATAGCTGAAAAGGAGTATGGGTCAAGTTCCCGGGCTGTAAATAACTGAAAACAACAGTAGTTATTCCTTTTACCTTTTGTCTGTATTTCAAACACAGACTAACGTGTGTTGACAGTTCATTGTTTGGCTACCATTCAGGTCAAATTTCATATAAAGATGCTCATGCGATTGCCATGCTATTTTGCTTACTTTTGTGCATTTTGACTTTAGAAATATGTGTATTGGCTTTCCATAGAGCCAAACTGACCACAATATATGCCAGTCCTAAATTATCATCAAGCAATAAATCATCTTGGATTTATGCATCTTACAGGCTGTAATTTGTCTTGGAGCTTATTTTCGAGATGATCTGAAGTTCAAAGCCTGGTGTTATGTTTATCCAATCCGAACAAATATTTGGAGTGGATTTGGATGGTATTTATGCCTGTGTGTTGTCTAATTCCAGAACTTCCCTATAAAATGACGTTAAGCCTCTATAAACTCCCAGCAAAATGATTCACTGAGAACATTATTTATTAAACTTTAATGAGTTATGATGGTTTTCCCTCATAGAATGTGACATTTAAAGGGTTAGTTCACCTAAAATTGAAAATTCTGTCATTACTCACCATCTTGTCTTTCCAAGCCCATAAGACTTTTACATATGATCTAAAACACAAATGAAAATATTTTTGATGGAACCTGAGATATTTCTGTCCCTCCGTTCATTTTGATGCTTCAAAATGTTCATAAAAACATTGTAAGAGTAATCCATATGAATCGAGCAGTTTACTCCATGTCTGAAGAGACACAATCAATTTATATGATGAACAGATTGATTTTAGGCTTTTATTCATATATAAAAATTGATCAACGCAGGTGCATAGAGCACATCAAATAAGGTAAACCAACGTGATTATCGGTTAACGGATTAAGGCATTCCCACTGCACCCGAGAGTGCAGAGATCGTTTCCGCACCGAGTCTATGTTTGCTGCGCTGCAAGCGCTGAATTAAAGTAACGGCGCATTGATTGCAGTAAATATGAACATGGATTGACACGAAAATTTAGTAATTACACCATAAATGCATTTTATTGTTTCATAGTCAACACATATGGCTTTTTGGCTAGGTTTAAAGGAAAAGAGCACTTTTAGATAAACAAGGCAATAATAGATGCCACTCGTGGAGGTAGAAAAACAAAGTTCTTTATGAACCCGCAGGATTGTTGTAATAAAGATTTAAATGCAAAAGAAAAGGCAGTAGAGCTGACTATTTCTGTCAATGGTAAGTTTGTGATAATGTAAGAAAAGTAGTTTAAATGTTTTGCCACTTGCTTGAGCAACTTGATATATAAATCTATAAAAAAATATAAAAAACACTGAATAATGTGTTGCTTATATTTATTGTGTTTTAAACATGTCTGTGAAAAACTGTATTACTGTACTGTGTAAAAAAAAAAGAATTGCAGTGCTGAAAAAGCATTTTCAGTGCCAGTGTTTGGATTTGAAATCAAAATAATGGATAAATGCTGTGTTTGTGGTAAACAGCCATGATTCAGTAGCAGACTCCTGTGTGAAAGCTGCTTCCCCTCTCACAAGAGTCAACTAAGAGGGGAATTCACCCCATTTTCAAAAATGAAATTCAGGCCCTGAATAAATGTCTAAAAATCCTGATTGGAGTATCACTATAAATAGTTATAAATGATAAAAAGAAGGCTTTAAAAAGATCGGTATCGGTGATCGGTATCGGCAGATACTGCTTTCTGTGATCGGTGATCGGCCTCAAAAATCCTGATCGGATCACCCCTACTAAAAATATCACAGCTGAAATAGCTAGATTAAGTAGTAATTGACTAGTTGGTTGTTAGAGGACTAATATACCTATTTCTAATATATCCATTGAATCATTGAAAAAGTTATGAAAATCAGCATCTTCACAGAAATTATTTAACATATTTGACCTTTCAAGACAAGCACTTGAGGCCAGTCTCTTTAGGTACGTTTTTATTTTCCATTTGGGGATTTTGTGTTTTGTGCCATTGCTGAAGAGTTTAAGTTGTTTTTCAGGGCCCTCTTGAGTTGGATCCTCAATTAGACAAGGGAAGAACTAAATCCATTAGTGTCATTAGCTTTTCATCTTTATGTGATGATGCCTCCGTATCCCTGAGGGCAGATCCTGAGGGCAAGCTGTCACATTTTCTTCCTCCTGCTGGAATAGGAAGGATTGAATGACACCCATGAGAAAGTAACAATAAACAGAACATTGTGTTTTAGTGTATGCTGTGTATTTGTATTTACATAGTCAAATGTAGCCAAATAGCTGAATAGCTGATGTTTTTTGTTATTGTAAACTTTTGTTTGCCTATACAAACATTTCTGCCACAATGTTTGGATGTTGCTACATGGTTGCCAGGGCATTGCTGTGGTTGCTAAGGTGTTCTGACTTGTTTTAGTGTGCAATGTTGTTGTGTGGTTGCTTTCTAGCCCAAGTCATAAGAAGCCAGCCATAGTTTATGTGATTGCAATTTTCCTCTTATTATTAATCTAAAAATGTTAAGAATACTTTGAATTGGCAAAAATATACCTAATGTTCTTATCTTAAGAAGAAGTCTTGAAAAGAATCTTAAAATTCAGTTTAAATACCTTCTTAAAGTTAGAATAATATTCCAACTTGTCTTAACTCCCCAAAGGAAATATGTTTTTTATGAATTTGACTTGATTCAAATATTAAGCATTACAACATAACACTAGCTACATAAAATACCAGTTATTAGGGATGTGCACATGTACTCTGAGTCTAAAGTGATATGATCGATAATGTAACCATGATCGTTCATGGTTATGTGTGATGTGACTTATTTTCTTTGGCAAGAAACATCAGAGCCTGCCAGTTTTTTCAGTTCATTATCAGTTTTTCAAGAATTGCACTTAGAAACATTCTTCCAAACAAACTTCTTGTTCTCCTATTTCATGAATCTGGCCTCTAGGTCTTAGATATGACTTGGGACTGTGGGGTTTTCTTTACTCATTTTATCAGCTTTGAGGTGAAATTCACAAGTCATTTAGAAAAGAATCATTTAGAAAAGTAAAAACCAATCTTTCCTCTGTAAACTGTGTGATTTAAGGCAGATATACAGTTAATATTTGATGCACATTTGTTCAAATCCCTAACCTTAAGTACTATGAGCAAGAGCAGTGATGCTTTAAAATAGTTTGGATGTAGTACTTAACTAGCTTAAGTAGGTAAGTAGGTACCTGTCTGCTCTTGATAAATGTGCAGCAGCAGAACAGGTGTTGACAAGCCACTTTTTGTAGTGTAGGGGCCGTAGTAAAGGGGGCACTGTAAAACTGGGTCGTTTCACTAAAAGTACAGGATCGTAAGGGAAAAATAGGGCTGCTCTGACCTTCTTATCATAGTGAGAAGACACTGCACCTGATCTATTAGAGTTAAGCGGTCAGTCTTCACCAGCACCAGTCCTGCTCTGTACAATATCTCTCCTTCAATGTTTGATGGTAAGGCCTCTTTGGAGTTGCAGGAAAAATGTCAGAAACTGCTGGCTGTTTGAAGGGTAGGAAAGATTTATCAGTGGCTTAACTTGTCTCAAATCTTGGATACCGTCTTAACATTAGTGTGTGCTCTGCAAAATCAGTTTGTACAGCAATCCAGGAGGCTATGAAGGGAAAAGCTGTAAATAAATATATATATATATATATTAGACAGAGAGAGAGAGAGCGAGAGAGAGAGATTATTTACTCATGTTCAGAACTTTATTTTCTTTCTTCTGTAAAACACATAAGCAGATATTAGAACACATGTCGCAAACACATAAAAGCAGCTTGTTCTTTTTCATGAAACAAAACATGTATGGTGATTTGTACTGTCAAGCTTCAAAAGGGACAAAAAGCAAGATTTAAAGCTCCATAAAACTGTGTCCTAACATGCATGATGCAACAACATTCCGGCTGCAGTTTTTCCATCCACACTCAGCGCTTTTCCTTGTGGAACTTAAGAGGTTTATCATATAATGTTTCTAAACTTCCACAATGAATTTCATCTTTTTCATCTTGTTTAATGTTTAATACACACATGCATATACTGTAATGAACTTGTATACTATGAGACAGAGAAAGGAACAAGAAAAAAGCGTGAATGAAGCAGACATTTCAGTTAGTACAGTTCAGTTAGTAGGGCTGGGTAAAAAAATATCGGTATCTCGATATTAATCGATTCTCTTTTTTTTTACGGAACGATATTGATTCTTAAATCCCAAGAATCGATTAGTCTAGCCTGTTTTCAGTTAATGGACGGGACATTGAAGGGTACTTCCCATCCAATAAATCGCAATAAGCATTGTGCTTTGGTGAATATGAAACAAAGTCTCAGGTTTCAATTTACAGTGGTGTGAAAAAGTGTTGGCCCCCTTCCTGATTTCTTGTTTTTTTGCATGTTTGTCACACTTTAATGTTTCAGATCATCAAACAAATTTAAATATTAGTAAAAGATAACACAAGTGAACACAACATGCAGTTTTTAAATGAAGGTTTTTATTATTAAGGGAAAACAAAATCCGGGGGCCAACACTTTTTCACACCACTGTATGTCCATTGTATTGCAGTATTCAAACAATAAGTGTCGTTTTGGCGCTGTTTAATGTGGAGTTACACAGATCTCTGTAGCGCCTCAGTTCAACAGACGCAGCAGCGCGAGGCGCACGTGAACTGATCATCTCCTCCACTTTAATACCAGTTTCAGCACAAAATAATCATGACTAAACATCCGAAGGTAAGTTAAAAGAAAGAGTACAATTTTACAATCCATATCCTGTCTCAAGTTATCGCTCAATCAGTGTTTCCGTCGCGCAAAGACGTCAATATAACGGCTTGTTAACAATTCATGTAACATCACATTTAATTACCTCAGAAAAACATATTCGGTGACCATAAACTCATTAGTCAGATAGAAAAATAAACTGTAGAGAGGGGCATTTTGCTAAATATATGCACCATATAACATATTCATTATAACTTTTACTGTTCTTCAGTGTTTAATTTATGTTTGAATAAATCCATACATTTTTTTTATGACAGCCACCATTTAAATTTTTATATTTAAAAAAACAAAAAAAACAATTGAAGTAGAAATATTATTATGTATTTGTAACTTTATTATTTTAAAAACTTCATAGTGAAATTTTAACAGTTGTATGCTATAGCTTACAAATCAGTCAATTTTAACCTTCAATATTATAGTAATGTAGTACCAAATTACTCTCATGTATATTTTACAGCATTAGTTGAGAGATTTTTTTTCTTTGAGAAAATTTGGTATGTACTGTACCTGATATATATCCAAAATAATCGATATCGAATCGAATCGAAAGCTTGTGAATGAGAATCGAATCGTGAAATTTGTGTCAAAACCCAGCACTATCAGTTAGTACACAAACTTTCATACATCCATACCAAAAGACCGTTGGCGCTGTTGGAACGAACAAAATCTAATCTGCAAAATTTACTAAGTGAACTTTAAAGTCACCACAAAATCAAAATTGACGATTCTTATTTTTCTATGTATTGTTGCAGTGATTTATCTGTGCACATCATAATTTTTGAAAAATTCACATCATAATCTGTAATTAAAAACATTAACTTACCCTTCTCGCATTCTTTTTTTTATGATGACGTGTACACTGGCATGAGGGCTGGACAATAATCCATCCCACCCAGCAACCTGTAACTCACATGAGATTTCAGCAGTTAGCAAACAACGACGATCCAATCAACAGACAGAAGTCTCCCTTTACATTTTTCCTCGTTTGAGAAACCACACAATGAAAATACTATAGCAATTTCCATTTCATGCCAAATTTAATTAATGTAACGACGCTAACACTTAAATGCTAATGTTAACAGTACATGAGAAGGGGGTTTGTGGTAAGAGGAGTTTTATGATGTGGTAGTATCCCAATATTGGTGTCTTTCTACATTCTTAAAAGTATGGACTTTCCCATTACCAGAAAGTACACACTTACTGTGTAGTAGAAGTCAGAGAATTTGGTACACAGTCCAAGACTTGAAACATGCCAAACCAGTGGTGTAACTGAATCTCATTCAATATTTCTGTTACTTGGCCTTTGTTTGGATTCTCTTTTTTTCATCTGTACAGTTTGGCTATGTCAGAGCAGTGATGGAAACAGGAAATTATAGGCCTTATGATGACTGACCATGAAGTTGGAGCAACCATATTTTCCTTCAGTGTAGTTTAACCATTATGTTACAGCTTAAATTACACATTTACATAACTCCTGGACAGTGATCTGCGTTATGAGGAGGGTCCAAAATTAACTTTTAAGGATCCTAATGTTTAAAAAGGCAGTATTTATTTTCAACTATATGCGAATGTCTCAGTATATCATTATTTGTTTGTTCAGTACATTTCACTGTAGATTCTTTGGTAAATCATTTGTAATTTGATGTTAATTTAAAGTAATGCCACTACAAGTAAGTAAGTGTGTTAATAATGCCTAATCTATAATAAGTGTTTTTTGATGTAAGGATAGTTAGACATTGATTGTTGCAAAATTGTTTATTGCTGTTTATGCATCAGTAAATCAAACCAGTGACTAAATCGTCTGTCAGCTTCACATTGTTCCTCTTAGTAGCATGAAAATCACCTGTTATTAAAATGATTAAATTCTATAGCCTAGCTAAAGAAAGTGAGGATAGAACGCTCTCTTTATAATCGCTAGAGCTATCACTTCAGTTCAGCGCAAACTAAGTGAGTTCTACACTCTTGCCAAAACTCCATTTATAATCAATGACGCTGTCTACAGTGCACAATGATTGTCCTATTTACATTGTGTTTGCACACTGTGTTCGTTATAATGAAAGCCTTCATGAGAGTGCAGGAGTTAAGTTGCAGTGGTGAGATCAGTGCATTTTTGCAATCAACAGACATACAATGCTCAGCTCTGCGATCTTTAATGCAGTGGAAGTTGTTAGTTAATCTCCGTTTTCAAAAGAGTTCTACATAATACTTATTTTATATGCAAAGATGATATCCAATCATAGCAGTGTGAGTTTACATTTCACAAGTCTTAAAGAAGACACGTCCCTGGAGTGTTTAAGTCAGAGGCCTAAAATCAGATTAAAAAATGACATTTTATGTCTAAATTGAAATTTTTGTTGTAAAATTCCTTATAAATGCACCGCAGGAAACATAAAATACCCTTATGGTATATATGGCCCCTTTAAAAATAAACAATTAACAATAGTAATGGACTGAATGATAGAATTCATGGAATAACACTCGGAATGTGTGTGATTGTGTATTTGTTCCTTCAGGGGTTAATAATATCAGTGAAATCCAGCTATCTGGTGTGTGTTTGTTCATCTGGCAGACAGTGTGCCTGGTGAGATGCCTTCTGGTGGGCTCCTTGTGTCCTCCTCCTGTCTGCTGCTGCCCTCAGACCACGCTCTGCTCAGTCTAGCAGTTTGTCCTGAAGTCGACATTTCTAAAGGGGAAATGGTGCATGCATAATGCTTGTTACTGATATATCCTGCCTTAAAACATCTCCTTTTCTCTCTGTAATGCCAACACAACTCTGTCTTAACTGGGTACGATAAGAGAAAAAGTGACAAAATACACCCAGCTGATATTTCATTGTGGGTGGGGCTATCCAGCATAATGCGATTTTTACATACCATGATCACTTTCTCTGTTGATTTTTAGAGGCAAACATCAAATGTATGTACCTGTTTTGTTTCCTGTCAGATACTCGCTAGCATAACTTAGGTGAAGGTGGGAGCTAATTATAACTTCATGTAGGGCGGTTCACTGCATCTGTTTTTAGTGGGTACAAGAAATAGTGTAGTGTGTTAAAGGTGCGGTATACTCATTAAAGTCAATATGAGCAGCACAATAATGTCATGTTTTGGTTTTGGATCTGAGTCACTCTTCCTGTACCGCCCATGTTGGGGTCTTTGTCCCAGGAGCGGGCGCCATAGGGTGGACAGGAAAAAGACCATTGCCATGGAGACATTGACGGAGTGGCTGCTTACATGTCAGGCCTCCACCTTTCTGTAGTCACTCACTGAGTCTCTCTTTTTCATTATTTTTAGTAGTAGCTCTTGAATGTACATTTAAATTGATTGGAAGCTTAATTTTTAAAGGGGTCATGAAATGCATTTTCAGTTGAGGATGCAACTGAATTATTTTCTATTTTCTGATGCAAAAATAGAATTTTCTGTGAACTATTCATAGATTTGGAAAACTTTGGTACTAACTAAATTATCTCCCAAATGTTATGTCTTTTGGGTCATATTTTATACAGCCATAAAACTGCCAGTTCAAACAAAATGTTCTCTAGTAGGTCTGGTCATAATTTCAGCTTTACAGTCATTACTGTTGTCGCTCACCCTCATGGTAAGAATCTGTATTTAAGCAACAAAAAATTGAGAAATTAATAATTTTAGTCATTTTTTGCTAGTGCCTTGAGCTTTCTTGGCCTCTCATTAGCATTCTCAGTGTATGACTTGCCAAAGCTACAGATTATGTTGACGGTCTTCATCAGCGGTTGGTGTGCTAAAGTGCTGAGTTAAAAAAAACACATTATTTTCCACATAATGTACATTATTGTTGATCCTCTATGCCCCGCCTTTCTGAAACGCTTTTTACAAAGCTCATCGTTCTGAAAAGCGAGGTGTACGCTGATTGGCCAGCTATCTAGTGCATTGTGATTGGCCGAATACCTCAAGCGTGTAGCGGAAATGTTACGCCCCTTACCATACTGTGATGCCGTCTCTCGGAGGACCGTGACAAAACCAATAAAACCCATTATAAACGAGGCATTTGTTGCATCCAGTGGAGACATAATTACTGATTATAATGACTTATACTGTGTTTTTATGCGTTGCGTATCGCGCCACGTAAACATAAAACCATGTCTGCATTTGTGATCGGAGAAACGACAAACAACAATCGCTACTCTACACTGCTTAAAACTCGCGTTTGAATCATCAGTGGTAAATTCTTTAAATATAAAAAAATGTACTTACAGGCTGTGAGTCAGAAGCACCAGACTGTCCTTGCAAAGTTGGAACTGCCCCACTTTATAGAACAGCCTTTGAGCACAGACCCATTGTAAGCTACTCTGCAGGTTCAGGAAACAGTCCTCCATAAAATGTGGCACACAGCGTCACACACTGCGGGCTTGAGTGAGGAACGGCCGGTGTTCTGACGATTTGTGCTACCCTGTCAGATTTTGCTACCTCCCATTAAAACAGATGGTAGCATAATT
>NW_015539930.1:2145270-2145468 GCF_001515605.1 Sinocyclocheilus anshuiensis
TGAGGAACGGCCGGCGGACTTGAGAACGGTGCGGCCGGCGGATTCGACGATGCCTTCTTTCTTTGCGTGAACATTTTGGATGTGTTATGCAAATCTTCCCACACAGTGACGTAGACATGTGGGGGCGTGCTTAAACGAGGCGTTTTAGGAGGGCGTGGACAAGTCTTAACTTTTATAAAGAATATCTCTTTGGGTTTG
>NW_015539930.1:2145530-2148929 GCF_001515605.1 Sinocyclocheilus anshuiensis
TGCACCAAGAGCTTGTAACACTCCAAAGAGAAAGGAAAAATTTAAATCGCATCATATGACCCCTTTAAAATAGATTTTTGTGTACATTTTTGGCATGGCAATTTTCTATTTCTGGGTCAATAAAAAATGAAGAGCGAGTTGCCTGATAAAACATTGCAATAAATTAAGAATGTGAATTGAGGTGTAGTCTAGGGTTGTGACGGTGAGGAAATTTTCCAACCGGTTAATCGACGTGTGACAACACCGGTAATACCGGTATCACCGTGGGGGCGGGGCGGGAATGCTACAGTCAGTTATTCTCAGTTATTTAAAATGTGCGTTCTGTGCCGGAATGTCGGTCTCTGTTTTGGTTTGTGAAACCCGTCCACTGCCAGTTTACCCAATTGCATTTCGGCACCCCGGGTTGCCAGTTGGCGGAAAACATGGCGCATTTTATTTCATTCATCGTCAAATACACTCGTTCCTGTTGGTGTCGTCAATCTGGCAACCTGCGTGTGCGTCAAGTCTGAGGAGGAGGTGCCGGGTGAAAAAAACCCTCTCCAATATTTAGAATTTGGACTGCAATACCTAGTTCAACCACTCGGTGTCAATCCTACATACAGCACCTTTAAAAAAACAAATCAAAATACACCATTCTATATGCTATGCCTACTATAAAATAACAAATAATTAACACCAAGTTTAAATAGCCTAGGTATACAAAACTGAAAATCAGCAAACATTGTGGAACCAAATAAATAAAAAACGTAGAATGTTTATTAGCAAAACTAATAAGAAAGCTTGAAGGCACGGCATACACCTTGATGTCAAATGAAATAAATAAATCACACAAAGTTTAAATAAAGTAAAAATCAGCAAACATTTTTAAAACATTAAAACATTTAATTGTGGAACCAATTAAATAAGATTTTATTTTTTTTTTTTACTTCCAAAATCACCTTAGATAAACGGCAAAAGTCAACAGGCTTTTCAAAATCCAAAATATTGCCAAACAGGCGCTTTAGCATCTCGTTTCGAAACTAAATCATCCACCATCGTCTTGTCTGTCTCACCTCACCTCACTCTTCTTGTCTGTCAGCTTGACTCACTCTCCTCAGAGAGAAATTAAATCTGATCTGTGATGCAACTGTCGTTCAGCACGCTACATTGAGCAGCCGCGTTCAGTTTTTAATTGTAGTGTCTGTTCTTTTACTGAACTAAATGATTTTTATTACTATAAAAAAATCTAAACGACGGTGGGGGTCGGTGACCCGGTGGGCAAGTGACGTAACCGGTGTTGCGGCTTAACACCGGTATCACCGTCAACACCGTATATCGCGGCAAGCCTAGCCGGTATTCGGTGATGCGATATATCACGGTAATGAATATGCACAATATTGTTATCGTGGGCGCTTCGGTGAAGGTTTCCACAAATTATCATTGCAAAGACTATTCAGACCACCTCTATGTTCCTGATTCATTTACCTCTTGTGTAGCTTGAATGAAGTCGGCTGCACTAGTGTGTCGGGCCATAATGATTGCTCGCCATCTGTTACCCCTATCACAGGCCTGTCTAAATGCACTGTACTTACTGTTTACTTACAATCCTCATTTCTGATTCAGAGCCTGATCGATAGTAATGACGCATTACCCTGCATCTCTTTGTGCACACAGCAGGGATTTTTACTGGCATGATGAATAGATAGAATAGATATTCAGTATTGATATTTTGCTGGTAAACCCTTGTGATCTAATTGTGCTTTAGGATCACATTAATCACATTATGGACAATGGATGAAAATGATACTACAGTTGTCATGTACACATGTGTTGCTTTACATAGTCTCCTAATCTGTAGTGATCAAGCCACAAGCAAGACATTTGATCTCCTTCATTTTCTAACCAACTATGACGATGACAAAGCACGTGCCACAACAACACATTTTGGTGATCTCGTGGTTTCTTTTTTTGTGTTGCTTTGATTGAAAGATCATTGGTCTGAAAAATGTTCCACATTGTATGTTAAATATTGAAATATGTTATAAATGTGTGGCTTTGCAGCATTTTTGCTCCTGGTAGGACAGTGTTTGAATCAAATGTCCAATGTTGGGGAATGTTACATTAAAAGTAGCATGTTCCATCATTGTGTTACTCCTAAGAAAATTACTTGTGTTACTTTAGAAGCTTTTCAGTATTTTTCTCACAAAGAATGTCTAGAATGATGCCACTATGCCGGTCAAAAAAATCTAAATAGAAAAGTAGGCCTAACTACTCTGAGAGAAAAAAAAACTTTTGTATTTTGATTAAAAGAAAATGTTTTACTTTTCTCGCCACTTTGAAACAATCCTATTTTGTAACATGCATTATCCCCAAAACTGGTCACAACAGTCAAATGACTCCAACCTTAACCTATTGTTTTCTTTTCCAAAAGTATTTTTTTAAACAATGTTGATAGTCTTGTGTCCAAATGTTGACACAAACTGAAGGACATGCTGTTTCTCTGCAGTTTTTGGCTTTGTTTCCTGCTCCAGCTCACTCGGAATCCCTTCAGGCTGATACAAGCTTGATCTGAGTTTTGTGGGGTCAGCCAGTCTGATTTGTTAAAGTGCTTGTTTCTCTTTTGCTTGCAGTTCTAACATAAATATTCCAGTGTTGGCTTCCTGACTGTGATGAACCTGCTTAAATGTGTTTCATTTTGGCTTCATTTACCCTACACAATGTTGTCAAGTGACAGAATCAACCTGCTTGTTATATAACGCATGGAAGTTCCCCGTCTTGTTGCCTGAGGATATTCCTTGGTGAAAAGCAGTTTTCTTATGGTTTTAATCCTGGAGTGGATGAGAGAACAGCAGGGGCAGGTATATCCTTCCAGATGCTTTTCATAGTGGTTTGTAACGGTCTGAGAAGGCCTGTGATGCATTTGCTTTGCAAATCCAGAGGCTCAGTCTGTGCTGGGATGGGGAATCGCAGAGAGGAGTGATGTCATCCCTCCTGTCCGTCTGCAGAATAGGAGACTGTGACTCCCCAGCTGGCTGCTGAATGACTAGAGACAGATTCTGGAATCCTCCCAACCCTCTTTACCATCTACTTCTCTTCTTCCCTTTCTCTCAGTCCTGGAAAGTGTCCAAATTCACATTCTGCCTATCCTAAATAGAATTAGTCTGTCTTAGTATTGTTGTAGGTATATATTAATAATGAGAGATATACTTTTTGCCCACAATCCCGTTGTTTCCTATAAAAAGAGTTTTTGTGAATTTTTTATTTTTATTTATTTATTTTTTTAAATAGCAGTAATTACAAGGCTTAACCTGTCACAGCTGTTTTTATTATTTAATATTTTTATGTAAATGCATCTATCGGAATGTATCTTTATATATATATATATATATATATATATATATATATATATATATATATATA
>NW_015539930.1:2155014-2158245 GCF_001515605.1 Sinocyclocheilus anshuiensis
AATTGCTTGAATGCAACAACAAAATACAACGTCAAACTCACTTTAGCGTATATATAAAACATAGAACTTTTATTAACAAAACAAATACAAATACACCCTATACACAATATAGGGCAGGCTATGCCTAATATAAAATAACAAATAACTTACATAAAGTTTAAATAGGTATACAAAACTGGAAATAGGCTAAGTAAACGTATAATATATATAACCAAATAAATAAGAAACGTAGAACGTTTATTAGCAAAACGAGTAAGAAAGCTTGGAGGCACGGCATACACCTTGATGTCAAATAAAATAAATGACAGTTTAAATAAAGTAAAAATCAGCAAATAATGTGGAACCAATTAAATAAGAAACGAATGTTTAAAAAAAACGTCCAAAATCACCTTAGATAAATGGCAAAAGTCAACAGGCTTTTCGAAATCCAAAATACTGCCAAACAGGCGCTTTTGCATCTCGTTTCGAAACTAAATCATCCACCATCGTCTTGTCTGTCTCACCTCACCTCACTCTTCTTGTCTGTCAGCTTGACTCACTCTCCTCAGAGAGAAATTAAATCTGATCTGTGATGCAACTGTCGTTCAGCACGCTACATTGAGCAGCCGCGTTCAGTTTTTAATTGTAGTGTCTGTTCTTTTACTGAACTAAATGATTTTTATTACTATAACAAATCAAAACGACGGTGGGGGTCGGTGCCGCGGTGGGCAAGTGACGTAACAGGTGTTGCGGCTTAACACCGGTATCACCGTCAACACCGTCCATCGCGGCAAGCCTAGTGTAGTCTGTATGAAAGTCATAGTGTAAGTCGACTTGGTGAACTCATGATCATTTCTCCCATACGAGAGGTCAGACCATGAGTTATAGCGCTGTGATATGACTCATTCACTCCTTGGTGAAGGTTTCCACAAATTATCATTGCAAAGACTATTCAGACCACCTCTATGTTCCTGATTCATTTACCTCTTGTGTAGCTTGAATGAAGTCGGCTGCACTAGTGTGTCGGGCCATAATGATTGCTCGCCATCTGTTACCCCTATCACAGGCCTGTCTAAATGCACTGTACTTACTGTTTACTTACAATCCTCATTTCTGATTCAGAGCCTGATCGATAGTAATGACGCATTACCCTGCATCTCTTTGTGCACACAGCAGGGATTTTTACTGGCATGATGAATAGATATATCAAAGTTTCAGTATTGATATTTTGCTGGTAAACCCTTGTGATCTAATTGTGCTTTAGGATCACATTATTATTTTGGTGGACAATGGATGAAAATGATACTACAGTTGTCATGTACACATGTGTTGCTTTACATAGTCTCCTAATCTGTAGTGATCAAGCCACAAGCAAGACATTTGATCTCCTTCATTTTCTAACCAACTATGACGATGACAAAGCACGTGCCACAACAACACATTTTGGTGATCTCGTGGTTTCTTTTTTTGTGTTGCTTTGATTGAAAGATCATTGGTCTGAAAAATGTTCCACATTGTATGTTAAATATTGAAATATGTTATAAATGTGTGGCTTTGCAGCATTTTTGCTCCTGGTAGGACAGTGTTTGAATCAAATGTCCAATGTTGGGGAATGTTACATTAAAAGTAGCATGTTCCATCATTGTGTTACTCCTAAGAAAATTACTTGTGTTACTTTAGAAGCTTTTCAGTATTTTTCTCACAAAGAATGTCTAGAATGATGCCACTATGCCGGTCAAAAAAATCTAAATAGAAAAGTAGGCCTAACTACTCTGAGAGAAAAAAAAACTTTTGTATTTTGATTAAAAGAAAATGTTTTACTTTTCTCGCCACTTTGAAACAATCCTATTTTGTAACATGCATTATCCCCAAAACTGGTCACAACAGTCAAATGACTCCAACCTTAACCTATTGTTTTCTTTTCCAAAAGTATTTTTTTAAACAATGTTGATAGTCTTGTGTCCAAATGTTGACACAAACTGAAGGACATGCTGTTTCTCTGCAGTTTTTGGCTTTGTTTCCTGCTCCAGCTCACTCGGAATCCCTTCAGGCTGATACAAGCTTGATCTGAGTTTTGTGGGGTCAGCCAGTCTGATTTGTTAAAGTGCTTGTTTCTCTTTTGCTTGCAGTTCTAACATAAATATTCCAGTGTTGGCTTCCTGACTGTGATGAACCTGCTTAAATGTGTTTCATTTTGGCTTCATTTACCCTACACAATGTTGTCAAGTGACAGAATCAACCTGCTTGTTATATAACGCATGGAAGTTCCCCGTCTTGTTGCCTGAGGATATTCCTTGGTGAAAAGCAGTTTTCTTATGGTTTTAATCCTGGAGTGGATGAGAGAACAGCAGGGGCAGGTATATCCTTCCAGATGCTTTTCATAGTGGTTTGTAACGGTCTGAGAAGGCCTGTGATGCATTTGCTTTGCAAATCCAGAGGCTCAGTCTGTGCTGGGATGGGGAATCGCAGAGAGGAGTGATGTCATCCCTCCTGTCCGTCTGCAGAATAGGAGACTGTGACTCCCCAGCTGGCTGCTGAATGACTAGAGACAGATTCTGGAATCCTCCCAACCCTCTTTACCATCTACTTCTCTTCTTCCCTTTCTCTCAGTCCTGGAAAGTGTCCAAATTCACATTCTGCCTATCCTAAATAGTATGCAAGATTGGAATTAGTCTTAGTATTGTTTAAATTAAATTAATGAGAGGTATGCTTTTTGCCCACAGTCCCTTTGTTGCCTGTCACTGCTGTTTTTATCATGGAATATTTTTATGTAAACAACATAGATTTATCTGTCGTAATGTATCTATTAGAACAGTGTCTTCTCTTTGTTTTTAAATCCAAGCTCGAAACTTACTTTGGGCTTTCATGCTTTAATTGTGTTCTCGCACCCAACAGATATGCCTGTGATTGCCTACAGTGATCATCGCTTCATGCTCTTCATTGAGTTCTTACACAGATACACACGGAAGCGTTTGAAAGCCACGTCTATCAGTGGATCCCTAATATATCTGCTCATAGACGGATTCGCTGATAGACGCGGCTTTCAAATGCTCCCGTGTGTATTTGTGCAAGCGCTCCGTGAAGAGCGTGAAGCGATGATCATTGTAGCCAATCACAGACATATCTGTTGAGCATTTTAAAATTTCAGTACCAACATTGGTACTTTTGACAACACTATAAACAAACAATGAATAAATGTAATTGTAATAAATGTATATAAATCATTTATTTATATATATATATATATATATA
>NW_015539930.1:2158476-2158674 GCF_001515605.1 Sinocyclocheilus anshuiensis
CTGGAAAATGGCATCTCAGGAACCGCACGCCAGTGGTTTGAGTCTTACCTCTCAGATAGGTCCTTCAAGGCATCTTGGAGAGGTGAGGTGTCCCAACATCTAGCTACTGGGGTGCCTCAGGGCTCATTTCTTGGACCACTTCTCTTCTCTGTCTACATGGCATCACTAGGTTCTGTCATTCAGAAACATGGCTTTTCA
>NW_015539930.1:2158697-2159119 GCF_001515605.1 Sinocyclocheilus anshuiensis
TTCCAGTTAGGCTCATCAACCATAACTCCTTCAAAAACAGCTAGAAACCTTGGAGTTGTGATTGATGATAAGCTGGATTTCTCAGACCACATTGCTAAAACTACCCAATCCTGCAGATTTGCTTTATACAACATTAGGAAGATCAGGCCCTTTCTTTCCGAACATACAACACAACTCCTTGTTCAAGCTCTTGTTCTATCCAGGCTGGACTATTGCAATGCTCGCTTGGCAGGTCTTCCAGCCAGTTCTATCAAAACTTTACAATTAATCCAGAACGTGGCAGCAAGATTAATTTTTAATGAGCCAAAAAGAATGCACGTCACACCTCTGTTTATCAATTTGCACTGGCTACCAATAGCTGTTCGCATAAAATTCAAGGCATTGATGTTTGCCTACAAAATTGCCACAACTGGCTCTGTACC
>NW_015539930.1:2159596-2179681 GCF_001515605.1 Sinocyclocheilus anshuiensis
AAAGAAGAATGTTAAAATTATTCAAGAAAATACAATTTTCTTATCAAAGTGATAAAATGGTGTGTTGCAAAAATGAGTACACCCTCCTAAAAGTTACTAAATAAAACAAAAAAAAAAATTAATAAAAAAATTCTGGTGTAAGGTTAAGGCAAGTATTGATCAACAGGTAGGTATGTTGAACCAAAACAGGTAAGTAATTTCTTGATAATTTAGTGTTATATGGCCCACTGAATCATACTCAGACTTAATGCTGAAAACAATGAAACCACTTGAGAGAGAACTGTCAGGAGATTTTTTTCTTAGCATAAAAGAGGACAATGGTACAAGAGGAATACCAAATTATTGTTTTAAGTGTGAAAATATAGCCAAAATAAAACAGAAATTCAAAAACAATGGACTTGTGAAAAGGCCCCTGAAATAATCAGGTCTTCACTTTAAGTATTAGTGATCATTAAGAAAATAAATCTTTTATATTTAACCAGAGGGGGTGTACTCATTTATGCTGTGCACTGTATGTATGTATGTGTGTATATACATATTAAGCTTTTTAAGCAATGTTTTTGAAGCATTAAGCTTTGTCCTCAATTACGGACATATCTTTTTAGCACTAATTGCAATGACCAGTCAGAAGTGTTTAAGTTAGTCAGTGGTGCGTCCACTCATTACTGTTTGTTCATAGTGAGATCATTGACTGAATTCTACACGTTTGCTAATCCTTTCATTATAACCAACAAAATGTGAAAACAACGTAATTATAAGATTCACTGTGTAGTGTAGATGGCTTCATTGATTATACTAGGAATTTTCGTGAGAGTTGCGCTAAACTGAAATGATTGACAGCTTCAGTTATTATAAAGGTAGCGTTCTTTGTTCACTGTCTGTAGCTATACATTCCTGGTCATAAGTTTGTAATATAAATAAAACCACAGTGTATATATATGTATATATAGTACTTTATACACTACCATTGGTTTGGGGTTGGTAAATTATTTTTTAAAGTTAAAAAAAAAATACTCAGTATATAGTTTCTCATCACTAGTGAAGTACCTACTTGTAGTGTAGAAGATTGTGAATGGTGAAGTAGTTCTACTTTCTCTGAAGAGATTTCAGGAAATGACAGTCCTCTGATCAGCAGCCTTATCCTCATGTGTCCAGCGAGAGAGAGGGGGAAAGTAAAGGACAGGGAGGGACGAGCAGACAGGAAACCGAAGAGTGCGGCATGCAGATGTACTGCTGTGATGCAGCAGTGAGGGGAAACGGGAGGGAATCTCTCTTTTTAAACAGCCTGTGTGTTGCTGGCTCTCTATGAAGAGTGGCTCTTGTAGATAAGGTCTCTAGAGTGAAATGTCACAAGCCAACACAGGAAATTGTGTCAGAGTGGGAGAGAGTGAGAGGAGGGATTGTCTGTCTGTGCTTTGAACACTCCGTTTACTGTCATCCTCTCCAAAAGCTTTGACACCCATCCACATGGAGTAGCTTTACAGTCCCAGCCGCAGCAATAGCCTGGGCAGTTAAAGATAGCCTAGCCCTTCCAAAAAATGAACTGTTTGATTTACCAAGCTCGAGACATTTTTTTTCTTTCTAGCACATTCTTTGGAGCACCAGGACAAATCACATCATGAATGTGTTATAAAAGTCCAGACAACTTACGCGATTGTGATAGCTTTGTTTGAGAAATATACCAAAATAAATCATTATTCACTAAAAATCTTCCCTTTTGCTCAAGGTCTCATATCACACTCCTGCACGTGATGCACTAAACATCAGAGGAGAAAAATGCATCAGTGTGAAACAAATTTGACACTATATGCAATAAGCAGTAGGCAGCCCAAACAGAAACTACAAGTTAACATTGAATTAAAAAGTGACGTGACATGTGGCCAAGTATGGTGACCCATACTTGGAATTAATGAAGAGTGGCTCTTGTAGATAAGGTCTCTAGAGTGAAATGTCACAAGCCAACACAGGAAATTGTGTCAGAGTGGGAGAGAGTGAGAGGAGGGATTGTCTGTCTGTGCTTTGAACACTCAGTTTACTGTCATCCTCCTCAACAGCTTTGACACCTGTCCACATGGAGTAGCTTTACACTCCCACCCGACACAATATGCTGGGCAGTTAGAGATAGCTCTTCCAAAATATATATATATATTTTATTCCATAGTTGTGGCCAGATGCAGGTGGAACTATTTCTTTCCACAAAGATCTCCAGAGCAGCTATGAAGACTAAACAGTGCATTAACATTATGCTAACATAGCCCAGGATTAAGGAACATGAAAGAGTCCGACTCTCTAACCATTAGGCCACGACTTCCCCACTAAATTAAACGCTACAGTTTATCATGTATCCAAAATACCAATATTAACCAGGAAAAAAGCAGACAAAAACTTTATCCATGATGCAGGACTTTTAATTATAAACAAGCCTGAAATACAGAGACTCTTCTTTTGAAATTTCTATTGCTTTACTATTGCTGGCTGCTCAATCAAAAAGATGAGGAAGATAAAGTATACACTCTTCCAGCCATCTACAATGTGTTACAAAATAATCATGCTTATTGATTGTGAACTGCTCTGAAACCACAAAACTGTAGAACGTGCAACACGCCACGTTTTGACGTTGAAACTTGCAGCGCTCGTATTTATTTAATAATATCATAGCCTTTTGAAATGTAATAATCTCATTAGGCTTTAATCGCGATGACTGCTTCTCCGTCCCCAATTTAAACTTTATTAAAATTATTAAGGTGTTTGTTATACTAGACTTTTTAAATACCAGGGAGTTATTTTATTCACACATGTGCTCCTAAATACATTTTGCAGTTCGCACACATCTATATTTATTCACAAATGCAAGTTGTATTAAAATGAGTTTTATTTAAAAATGACTTAGGTGGACAGTTTTCATGGCATCTGTTGCATATAGTTCATCTAATTTGTGACTTCTGCTTGGATCTGTTATATGCTTGAGTTCTGAAACAATAAAAAATTTGATCACCAAAAAAAAATTGCAGTGAGTACTAGATGATGGCAAATCTAAGTGAAAAACCGAAATGAGCATGCACAACGACATATTAAACCTCTACCAATTATTCATTCATTTTGGCCAAATATTGATATGGTACTGATTTTTATTGTCCATCCTTAGTTTCATATTGACGTTAAAAGGATAGTTCACCCAAAAATGGAAGCTGTTATTGTTTTCTCACCAGTTCTTTTGGACTCCTTTGACTTTCACTGCATAGACAAAAACAGCTAAAATATTCTTCAAAATATATTTTTTGGTAAATGTTCATAATCAAATCCAGTCAAATGTCTAACTTTAAAAATAACCACCTTAAACTTGCAGAGGAATTTTTATATGATTGTTGGATCATATTCCATTGCTCCATCTGTGGAAAATAAAGGCTTATCTGCTGGACTAATTTCAGCACACCAGCAGCTCTGGGCAAGATCCTGAATTCTGCTTAACTGCTTTTCATGAGAGCTCTTGGAATTCACAACAAAACTCCCCAAAATCTTGATTGTCATAAACAAACCTTGCGTATCATCTTCACAATCTGAAACAGGCTTTTGAGATAAACTAGGAAATTTCTAGTTCCCCTTAATTAATGATCCTTTGCCTGGAGGCCTGCAGAAATATTGTATCTGTAGCTTATGAACACAAATAAGACCCTGTAGGCAGGTTACAGTGTTACACACACAACTCTGTTCTTTGTTTCACTCGGATGCTTATCAGTAAAGCTGCCCTGCTTTCTTTAGTGTCATCTGGGTTAATTGAGTTTGATATAGCAACATATGCATGCGTTTGGTTACTCTGTGAAATTAATAATACATTTCAGCTGCAATTGTTATTAATTGACTGTCGCTATCTAAAGCAGATATGAGATATGGAGTATCTGATGATTTAGTGTTTAATGAGAACAGAGCCTGTTTTTCATTCCAATATTTTAAGCAGACAGAGTTAAGCAGAGTTTTTTTTTTCTTTTTGCGATTCAAGCTGTGCAGCCTTTTTAGATTTTTAGTTTGTCAGTAATACAATTGTCCATCTTTTCTATGCTGTATACTACAGGTCAAAATTGTGAAATAATTAAGATTTTTTTTTTCCCAAAGAAGTCTCTTATGCTTATCAAGGCTGCATTTATTTTATACAATGGAAACAGTAATATTGTGAAAAGTTATTACAATATAAAAGAACAGTTTTCTGTGTGAATATACTTTTAAAAAGTTATTTTATAGATGGCAAAGCTGAATTTGGTTGATTGAAAGAATGACTTCTGAAGGGTCATGTAATACTGAAAACTGCAGAGAATTCAGAAGCTTTGCCATCTCAGGAATAAATTACATTTGAAAGTATATTTTAGAAAATAAAATAGTTATTTTATAGTTTGTATGTAATAATATTTCACAGTATTGCTGTCTCTACTGTATTTTTGATCAAATGAATGAAGACTTGGTGAGCATAAAAGTCTTAAAATCTTAATTACAAAATCTTAATTACTCAGAACCTTTGACTGGTAGTGTATATGTAAGTATTTTTATGCCTGAATTTAAGGAAACGTAAAAAGTTAGATACATTTTTTCATGGCAATATGACATTAAGCAACATTATGAATACTGTAATAATTTTAATTAGCTTTTTATATTGAGATATGTATCAATGATTGTTAAAAGGGTGATATATACAGTCATGGCCAAAAGGTTTGGGAGTGACAAATTTTGTGTTTTGCAAAGTTTGCTGCTTAAGCTGTTGTGGTGTTCATTCACATAGTTTCTAGATTATTGTGTAGAGTAATCAGATGCATTTTAAATAATTGCTAAAAGCTTCATTGGCCAAAAAATGAACTTTTCACAAAAAAATAAATAAATTCACTTTTTTTTAGGGATGTAACGATTCACTCAACTCACGATTCGATTCGATTCACGATTTTGATTTCACGATTCGATTCAATTCACGATTTATTTATTTTTTTACAAAATGAGATTTAAGAGAAATTATAAATTAAATGTGTCCTTTTATTATTGCTTGGACAAAATACTGTATGTTTCTTTGTGAAATTGAAATAGAACGCAATTTCTGTTGCATATGAGAAACATCAAAGGGCAAACGAAACCGAAAGCATAACGAAACCGCGCTTAAGAGAGTATACCTACTCGCCGTGTCAGCACGAGCGCGAAGCTGCGCGCAGCAAAAATACGCGCATATTGAGGAAACGATGGATGGTGTTCAAACGAAAGTCAAGTAAAAGACCGCTTCTTAAACCAGAGAAGGTGAACATGCTGGTATTCTTGTGGGGGGTGGGGGGCGGAAAAAACATGCAAGCACTGTCACCGTTAGTTTTACTTTTCTTTTTGTTTTTGAAAAACTTATCTTTGCTGTTTACCTTAAGCTATGGAGGCTCTCTTGTTTAGCATCTCAACCGATTTGAATCTTCACATATTTAAATCAATTTTCAATCGGCACGCGATTAATCGTTGCATCCCTACTGTTTTTTGATCCTGACACAAAATGACCAGCTAACATTAATTGACTAATCATATCAGCAGCGCATGTAAAAGTGTGAGTGAGTACTAGTCAAGTGAAATCACTATCATACTAATTAGATTGTAAGAGCAGACTGATTGCTATAAAAGGAGGGAAGAAGTGCTTCCAATCAGCAGCAAAGAAGCCAATTCTCTCCAAGAAAAACGTCAAGGACAGACTGAAATTCTGCAGGAAGTGAAAGGATTGGACAGCAGAAGACTGGTTCTAAGTTATTTTCTCTGATGAAGCTCCCTTCTGACTGTTTGGGACATCTGGAAAATCGATTGTTCGGAAAAGAAAAGGTGAACGCTACCATGAGTCCTGTGTTGTGCCAACAGTGAAGCATCCTGAAATCATTAATTCATCTCAGGCTCTCATAATTCTGCCCAAAAACACTGCCGTGAATAAAGAATGCCTGCAAGAGCGACTTCTTCCAACGATCCATGAGCAATTTGATGTCACAAAACAAGAGTGATAAAGAAGTGGCTCAAAGATCATTACATTGAATTTTTGGATCCGTGGCCAGGCAACTCCCCAGATCTCAATCCCACAGAGAACCTGTAGTCAGTCCTCAAAAGGCGAGTGGACAAGCAGAAGCCCACAAATTGTGATCAACTCTGAGAACTAATAAGGCAAGAATCGATCGCCATCAGTCAGGATTTGGCCCAGAAGCTAATATCCAGCATGCCAGAGCGAATTGCAGAGGTTATGAAGAACATATCCAGCATGCCAGAGCGAATTGCAGAGTTTATGAAGAACAAGGGTCAACACTGTAAATATTGATCATAAGCCTTTAAAACTTATGATATGCTTATTGTTTTTCAGTATACCATAGAAACGTGGAAATATAACCTACAAATACTGAAGCAGCAAACTTTGCAAAACACAAAATGTATGTCACTGCCAAAACTTTTGGCTATGACTGTATATATATATATATATATATGTATATTCTTTCAAGTCTGTTTAAAATCAGAGTGAGATGACCACAATCATTTTTTCACACAACTACTGTAGTAGCTGTCTATTACAGCAAACAAAATATATACTCCTTAGAAATTGCCCAGACAAGGTCATTGCCGCCTCTTAGTGTGGCTAACTGTAGGCGAGATCTGCAGTAGCCCAAGCTCTCATCTCTGAACATGAGTGGCTGTTAGACTGCAGGCCTGGCCTGTAATTACACAGACATTTGTGAGTGGAGTATGTGCATGGGGCGAGTTGGTGCCTGAACCGGTATGCCCTCCCAGGCCTCTTTTACCCCTCTACCCCTGTCATAAATCAAAGGGCCAGCTGCCATCGGCTCATTATCAGTGTAATTATCTCATCCTGCAGTCCTGCTTTATCTCCAAGACAGCCTGGGCCTCACTACCCTCACCCGGTCCTTTCCCAGACAGACCCCTGCATGAGCCGAGTCTCATCTTCTGTTGTAGAGCCTCTGATCCTGTGCCTCTGTATGGCCCTGTCTTCATTACCGATAGGTATAATCGTGTTTTTTAATTGGTATTTTAATGAGTTTCTGGCATGATCACTGTTAGAAAAGTGATAAATCTCTCCAGCATGAACATTCTGTCATGTATTCGAGTCCCACAAAGTTATATACATATTTAAACTGCAATATTATGATCCTCAGACCTTCAAAAGGCATTTAAAGAAATATGTGGAGCACAAGAGTTATTTATGAAAATGTCCAAGCTGCTCTTTTACATACAGTGAAAGTGGATAGTGACCACAGATCCAAGCATCATAAAAGTAGTGCACTGTTATAAGTCTTCTAATGGCATACAGTGGCTGTGTGATAAACTACCTGAAATTTAAACCATTATTCACTGAATTTTTTTCTTCCTTCTGTTGCACAGTTACAATACTTTTGAACTTTTTTGTTGCATACAGTTTGAGAAGGTGGCACGATAAACAAAGTTCTTTGGTTCTCGCATGTATCACGACATCCCTGGGATTAACATGCAGAAACAAGAATAGGGTTTGAGAGCTAGGCCACAATTAAATAGCTGAAAATAATAACCGCATTTACTGCAAGCACAATGTATTTTTGTAGGCCAAAACCTGCAAATGAGTTAGCACTTCCGGTTCCATCGTCCTGAAGTCATTGGGTTTTTTTGAATGGGTTTTTGGTTAAAATACATCAGTAATACACCATTATGATTTTCTTTTATTTATTTTTTTTTAAAGCTTTTTCTTGTCTTGCAAAAGTCAGTTGCTGAAAAGTGGCTACATTGGACTACAGAGGTTGTCAGGGACATTAAACCTCAAGCTAAACAGGAAAACTCATCTACTCACTAGTCTGCTTTCACAGCCTTGTTGTGTTTATTATCACACTCTTGAAAACTGTTCTAACTCAAACTTTCAGGGAAAAGACTGGAAGAGTTGTCAGAAGATTAATGGTGGTGATGTTGAAGTAATGTGACTGGGGTGTAGTTCGTTTAAAGCCTTTGTTTAACTTTTTTTTTTTACATCTGGAGGTTGTATTTAGGCTTCAGAAAACTTCAACATTTTTGTTAAGGGAACCAGAGTGATTCTAACTTCCTGGTTGGCCTACAAAAATACATAATTGTTGCAGAGCTCTATGACATGATGGTAAGCAGGTGGTAACATGGACATTGAGAGGGGCAGTGTTACCCCAAAGATTCGGATTTCAATTTTTTTTTTTTTTACTGTTCACTCTTAAATATTTCAATACATTCTTGGAATTTTATCTTGGTTTTTTGGGTAAACTATCCTTTTAATGACCGCTTCAGCTGGATGTCTTCTAGGTTGTATATATGTCTTGGATGTTGTGTAAGAGCTTCTCAAAAGTAATGGATGTTTTCTCTCACTTTATGTTCAGCATGTTTTCCCTTGTGTCTTTATTTTTGGCAGCAGTCCTATGAAACAGTCCCTTCCTTTACTTTGAAACATGTTTGTTTTGCAACATTATATCTTTGCTTATTACCAGCAATAATAAACCCAAGCCCAGAGGCAGTGAACATATTGAGATTATGGATGTTTGTCCACTGCATTTTTGAGGGTTTGTCCCAGTGATGTTTTTGTATGTTTAAAAGTGTGATTTCCTCTTTCCTGCTCTCTCAGAACATTATTGACTCTTACAGTGACTTCTAAGCGCTTGTAAAAGCAGCAGAACATAAGCTTGTATGTTCAGGCAGGAACGTTTGGTCCTCCATGCCTCATTAGTCCCTGTTTCAACTGCATACATACTTTGGGCTCAATGCTTTCTGTTGATTGGCCAGTGCTGAGATCATATGCTCTTATTGTATAGACATTCTTGCCTCCATAATCAGGGATAGCTGCTCCAGGAACTGTTACCCTGCAAAAGATCTCAAGCAGCATTAAGTTTCGGAACAAAGGGCCTGTTTGACTAATTGACTCAGGGCATTGCACTTGCAGTGCCATAGACGTGGCAGTGCTGTTTGAATGGAGCTCTGTCTCCAAGTGTCCAGCATATGAGTCACTGAGCTGGTCGTGGAGGATGGATGGTTTGGAGTTTCTTCTAGGTTCACCGCACAGAACAGTAGGTCATAACTAAGCCCACACAGAATTAACTTTTTGTATATCTTATGATAAAGTCTCCAGCTCATATTCCACTTTTGTTTTTTTTTTATTTTTATACATTTTATTTTGCTAGTAATAGTGCAACAGTGCTTGTCACTTCTTCAGCAGCCTTGGTTCCAGGAGAGTTTTTCCAATTCATTTTTCCCATAAGGATTTTAAAAAGTCTTTGGCCAAAAAGACAAAGGTTGTTTACTTAATAGTTTTAGTGAGGGAAAGAACTACAATCCCATGAAGCACTGTGAATGACATAATCATATATATTCTATATTATTTATATTTATATGGATAAATATAAAACTGTTGATTTAATGTTAATTGTGTATGTAGAAGCAAAAATATTATACATTTATTGTAATAGACAAATATTTCTTTACAGAATCATGGGTAATGTAGTTTTTCACATGGAGTCATTAAACACGATTGTTTGAAAAATATGTTGAAATAATTCAGGCGGTTGGCTTCAACCGTAGCATACAGTAAAATTTTTCTTTAACAGCCTCATAGCACGTCTTCAAAAGTTATCGTCAAAAGTCATTTTTTTTACTTTCAGAACCTGACTGCACTCTATTCCAATTATTTTTAAAGGAGATTCTCATTATATTCTTATTAATGTAATACAGTTACATTACTGTATTAAATGGTACAAAAATAGGCTTCATTTTCTTTAAAATATAATTTGCATGTGTTATATTTGTTTGGGTCCTAGAAGCCTCCAGCTTTTCCAGCCACACTCATCCACTGTCCATGATAGTTACAACTCTTCTCATGCATTCTCAAGGCCATGCTTCAAAAAGTCCTCACATGTGATAAAGATTGGTTACAAAGGAGTGCAAATTCCTGCCGAGAGATTCACATGCTTGATCACATGCCGAAACCTTCACTGTCCGCATCAAGCTGTTTTGTTCAAGAATGCCCTGCTGATATAGGGGTTATGCTCAACAGACTTCCGTATTCTGTTAACCGGGTCTCGTCGCTTCCGGTTCAAGCGTTTTGCATATGCTTAGTTAAATATGAAGCAGTTTTACTCAAGATGCCTTCAAAGTAGATACCAATGATGATCATAACCAATGTCCATCACATATGCGGACTGATATCTAAAAGTTTTTTTTATTTTTATTCTTTTCACATTTAGATATAAAAATTGAATAAACCGTCAACAATAAAAACAGCTAGCTAGTTTAACTGATTATCTTAAAAGTCCATAGATATCGCTATTATTTAATACTGCTGTTAACACGTTCTCCGACAAGCGGAAGCAATGAGACCTGATTTCCGGGTTTGGTCAGGTGATGTTCGACATATACCCTATTGAAGGAAGTTTATAGAACATCTTAGTCAAGTTTGTCAGCCTCAAAATGTCTGGTACGTCTACTATGTGACCTAACCTGTGTTTGTTTGAAAAAAAAAAAACTGCGTATCCTCTCCTCTCTTGGAATTTCTTAAATATGTGGTTCCTTTTTGACTAGATCAAGTTTGTGAAGTGTGAAGTTCCTGATGTCCTCAGCCTGTAAGCCATTAGTTGATTGAGCTGGTATGGTAAATAAGGTGCAGCATGGACCCGGGAGCAGAATCCTTCCTCTAAATCTGTTGCTATCCTTTAAGTAGTGTGCTGACCATCTGCTCTGCTGTGAGGTCCCCAAATCCTCTGAGAGCTCAGCAAAGTGCACCTCTAATTCTCTCCTTATGGCTCTTTATGCAATCTGGTTTTTTGGCATTACACCGGGCACTGAGGTGGACATGAGTGTTTGTGTGTGCATGTTCATTTTATGCTGTGTTGAGAGTCAGAAATCAGAAAGTAGGATGTAGTCTTTGATGTAGTATTTTCAGAGTGTTAATTTTTGTTAAATGTTTGACATATTCATTAATTATTGTTGTTATATAATATAATAATAATAATAATAAGATAAAATTCACTATATAATATGAGGACGCAGTATGCACACTATGCACAATATACAGTATATATTTTCTTTATCCCACAGTGCACTTCATCTTTCATTTGTGTAATGCACCGATATTGAAATTGTCTAATACCGTTAAGTTGATAATTATTGTCATGTTATTGTCCGATAACTGATAAATAGTCAGTATTAAAATTATGTACTAAAATCTCTAAACAAATACAAATAAAATGACTATTTAAATAAAGTGAATTTAGGTATCACAACATTATAATATGTAGCATGAAGGATAGACATTACTTTTGAGATGTTATTAAAATATTAGATTTAAATATATGTTAATTCTGTGTCAAATCAACCAAATTTCAGAAACTTAAAAGTGAAATTAAATGAATAAATAAAAACATTTTAGAAAGATGGCAGCATCATCATTTTATGTTTTGCAAGATTGGTAGGTCTATTAGTAAAATCAGTTGACTTTAGCAATCCTTGTTGCATCATATGCCAATAGTGGTCATTCAAAACGTGAAAAAGCACTTTTTTTCTAAAGTTTGTATGCCTGTAACTCAATGTGATTCAGTTTCAGAGATGAGGGTCTCAATGTGTCCCATAATGAGTCAGTTAAGATGTAAAATTATACACATTTTCAGTGGTCAAAAACCAAATGTGGGTCACAGCTGATTCTTTTAAAGAGGAATGTCTGAAGAACAAAAAAATGATGAAACTAGAAATGAATCTTGCTTCCCTCTATCAAAACAATTGCATATGTGCATGTCTGAGTAAAACAATGTTTTTTCCCCCAAAGTTTGTGTGCCTGTAACTCAATAAATATTAAATATATCTCAATATGATTTTCAATTTAATATGAAGAAACTGTTATTTTGGTATCTTCATTTTTACCCATTTGAAATGGCCAAAAACGAAATGTCAATCGCTTTTAACAGCTTAAAAATGAGATTAGAAATGTCAAGTGATAGGATTTATTTGCTGGATGATGACTGCACACTTCTTGCTAAATTAAACGTGTAATGTATTGATGTTACGTGACAACAGTGTAGAATATTATTGTTTGCATTTTGCAAGCTTTTCATGTGAGGTTAAAATGATATGCTGTAAACTGCACAGTACACCAAAAGCTGTATGCTAGTATTCCTAAACATAGCCAGTGTATTGGAAACCAGCTACAGGATGATAGGATCTGTTAGTTTTGCCATAACACTCTCTGCTCTCCATTTCCTTAACAGCTATTTTTCCTCAAATGGTATCCAAACATTCTACTTGAACAAGTCTTGGACTGCAGTTAAGCCCTAAAACAATCCTGATGTTTAAAAGATGTCTAAATACAAGCCCATTGCTCATCCAACACAATTCAGTGTGCTGCAAATGTCCCTGTGTAGATTGTCTGTTATAGCAATAATGTTACTATAGAGGACTGAACAGAGACTTCAGTGAGACCTGTCTCTGCACCTGAGAGCGCTGGCTGGACTCCAGATATCAGTCTCAGTCGCACAAGAGGGGGGGCTCATTGGCTCCTGATGAGAGACAGGGACCAGCAGACAGGAGCCACATTGACCTCACAAGCACAAATAAATAAAGCCCTGCTCCTGAGCTTCAAACAAATACAGGTCTGTGGGTGTTATTTCAGTAAATTAACTTGTTTGTTGGGCATTATAGCCAAGTCAGATGTTTTATGTTAAACATCGACATTTATGTAGCGTTTATAGCAATTTAACAAAGCAATTACCATGTTTTTATTTTGCGTCAGTTTACACAGTGCTTCTGTAATGAATAATAACCCTTGGAGACTATTCAGGCATTATTAAGTGGATGGTTGTGAATCAAGTTATTGTGTGTCTGTTAGAGAAGGTGGCAGCTGGTGATTTTGGCAGCCGGCTGAATTTCTGTGCTCTGTAGAAAGCAGATAGTGACCCAGTGTGTGTTGACACACAGATCTGCCCATTCTTGATGGTAACTCCTAAATCAGTCTGTTTTAATCACTTAAAAACTGTAGCTAATCATTTAAAACTATCTTTTACTTTGTTAGTTTTGTAAAATTATGAGTGGGATTACTGACTTAATTAGTGTACTCTTGCTAAAAGAGAAAATGTCTATGGCTACAGAATATCCAGAAATCCAGACAGAAATGTATGTTTTGCAATGTCTGCAAATACATAGTGAGTTTGATGAAAAAAAGACTGCATGCTAGTGATGCAAATTTGTTTTGTAATCTTTGTTTCTCACTTCAGAATGCATTGCTGTTATGAAAATTGCTAATTCAAATATCCCTGAAACGCTGTTACATCTTGTTGAATGCACAGTGATGTCATGTTGTTGAGACCCACAAAATGATGGTATTTATTCATAGAATTTGACATTTTTGAAAGAACCAGTAACCAATTAAGTAGAAAAATATGACTTAAAAAAATAAGAAAATTATGAATATCTGTTAAAAAAAAAATGGGTTAAACTGATTTTTGGTCTTTCTCACATGCTAATCGTGTGCAATACCAGTATGGTTACAGATATATCATGCATCCTTAGAAATTAAACTTGTTGCTTGTGTCAATTTATTTATTATTGCATCAGTGATATATTTGCTTTTGATAGATACTTCATTTCCCATAAGCATCATATTTTGTTGGTGCCAAGGGTGTCTACAGTCTACAGGGGTTGGTCAATGAAACTGAAACAACTTATTTTAGACCACAGTAATTTATTACTATGGTGTAGAGTAGGGCTGCACGATTAATCGCATGCGATATTTAACGCGCATCTTATCAGTAAAGCCGGTTCTGTAATCAGCGGTAAATCTCCATCACCTGCGTGCTTTCACATTGAGCAGCATTAACTACACAGAGCCGTTGTTCACTGATGAGCAGCGCAAAAAATCGCGCGAATATGAACGTGGTTTAGCGCAGCTCGTCAGTGAACAACGGCTCTGTGTAGTTAATGCTGCTCAATGTGAAAGCACGCAGGTGATGGAGATTTACCGCTGAGCCCGCAGGTGATGGAGATTTACGCTGATTACAGAACCGGCTTTCTGACAAGATGCGCGTTAAATATCGCATGCGATTAATCGTGCAGCCCTAGTGTAGAGCATTCTTTTGCTGCCAGGAGAGCATCAATTTGTCTTAGGAATGACAGATACAAATCCCAGTTGCATAAACTTAGCCTCTATGTTAAGACCGTGTCTTAAGTACTAGTCTGACCAACTAGCAGTTAACCAAAGGGTAATCAGTCTTAGTTTTTGGATTCAACTTAGACTAATCTACATTGTTATTTAAGTAAATAAAAAAAAAATATGACCTGCCTTAAAGAAAAAAGTAGCTGACTAACTTTTAAGACTAGTCTAAACCTTTTATGCAACCGGCCCCACTGAACAGAGTGATTTTGAACCATTCCAGGTCACTACGTGATGCTGACTCGCTCCTCTAAAACACCCCAAACTGGTTCAATAATATTCAGATCTGGTGAATGTGCAGGCCATGGGAGATGTTCACCTTCACTTTCATGTTCGTCAAACCACTCTGTCACCAGTCTTGCTGTGTATATTGATGCATTATCATTCTGGCACATGGCATCACCTTTAGGGTATAATATTTGAACCATTGGGTGCACATGGTCCTCCAGAATGGTTTGATAGCACAGTATAGGGAATGGTATGATATTGCAGCACAAAACATCACTGATCCACCCCTGTGCTTCACACTGGGCATGCAGCAGTCTGGGTGGGTAAGCCTTTTTGGGGCTTCTCCACACAGACTGTGACTGTGGACTCATCAGAGAGCAATACATGTTTCACATTGTCCACAGGCCAAGATTTGCACTGCTGAAACTGACATTTGGCATTGGCACGAATGACCGAAGGTTTGGCTCTAGCAGCCATGAATATTGACCCTGTGGAGCTCCCAACAGTTTTGGTGGTAACAATTGATTTGAGGCGCACATTTAATTCTGAAGGGAGTTGGGCAGCTGTGGTTTTATGATTTTGGATATAATCCGGGTTAGTACCTGGACATGCCTTTCAGACAACTTCCTCATGTGTTGTCAGTTACTCCTGTTGGATGTGGTTCATACTTAGTGTATATTTTGGGATCAGCTGATAACTTTGCATACTTGATTAACATGTTTAACAGCAGTGTTAGTTATAACGTTTAGTGACGGCTTTGTCAGTGGATAGCAAACATTTTGTAGTTTCAGATTTTTATGAGTAAATATTGTGTATAATTACTGTTCAACAACTTTTCAAAATATTGTGTTGTCTCTTATAATATGCAAATCTGATTCAGACATCATCCACCTTGCTCGGTAGATATTGGTATCAGCCATTTAAAAATCCAGCTGAACATTAATATTTATTTTTAATTTTCTTTCTCGGTTTCTCTGACAGTTGTAATGTCTTGAAGCAGTACCCGGCACGTTTGAAGGATGTACAGTGAGTGCTGATGGAAACTGCTGCTCCAATATGAGTGTTCATGATGGTGGTGGGAGACGACGCTTTGAGGACTCCGAGTTCACCCTGCGGATCTACCCAGGGGTCATCGCCGAGGGCACCATCTACTGCCCCATCACCGCCCGTAAGATCACTTCAGCCGCGGAGGTCATCGAGCAAGTCATTGATCGGCTCCAGCTAGATCGGACGAAATGCTACGTCCTGGCAGAAGTGAAGGAGTTTGGCGGGGAAGAATGGATCCTCAACCCCACCGACTGTCCCATCCAGCGCATGATGCTGTGGCCTCGCATGGCCTTGGAGAACCGCTTCAGCAGCGAGGACTACCGCTTCCTGCTGCGAGAGAAAAACCTAGACGGCTCCATCCACTATGGCAACTTGCAGATGTGGCTGCAGGTCACAGAAGAGCGGCGGCGCATGGTGGAGCGGGGCTTCCTGCCACAGCCCTTGCCAAAGGACTTCGATGACCTTTGTAACCTGCCGGATCTCAACGAGAAGACTCTGCTGGACAACCTGCGCAGTCGCTTCAAGCAGGAAAAGATCTACACCTATGTGGGCAGCATCCTCATAGTCATCAACCCCTTCAAGTTCCTCCCTATCTATAACCCCAAATATGTCAAGATGTACGATAATCACCAGCTGGGCAAGCTGGAGCCGCATATCTATGCGGTGGCGGACGTGGCCTACCATGCTATGCTGCAGAGTAAGCAGAATCAATGCGTTGTTATTTCTGGGGAGAGTGGATCTGGCAAGACTCAAAGCACCAACTTCCTGATCCACCATCTCACGGCTCTAAGTCAGAAAGGCTTTGCTAGCGGAGTTGAGCAGATTATTCTGGGTGCTGGACCAGTGCTGGAGGTAAGAGCTGATTATATAAATGTAAAATATCATGAGGTTGTTGACAATGGTTTTTATAGACCTTTGAATCATCTGCAATTCTTGTCAAAGTTTATTAAAGGGTTATTAGGTTTTATTAATTCTCTTTTGTTCAAAAACTGGGTACAACTTTTGTTGTGGATCAAATTGACCCACATTGATTTCCAAGCAATTTGTGAAAAATCAACACTATTAAAGACAATAAAGATTCATGCAAAAACAAAAACCCTTTATCGTAGCTTGTCAGAGACAAGAAAATATAGGATATATGAGAAATTTAAAAAGTCTTGTGTATTTTTATTGTGCCAATTTGACCCACATATTTTGTTCAAAATTAGCTACAAAGACACACACACACACACACAAAATTGCCATGACTGCTTTTAGTGATTATTTGCACTCTGAGGTGCAAATATCTACAAGTATAAAGAGTATTTAACATTATTTAAATACGTGAAAAATAATTTAAAAAACGTGAATTTCCTTGGTTTCTTAAATTGAGTAAACATAGTCTTAAAATACACACACACACACACAAACACACATATATTACCCTATTCTTTGCTGTTTTTCAAAATGTTGATTTTTGGAAAATTGCATGGAAACCAATGTTCGTGGACCCCAACACGAAAGTCGTAACAAAAATTGTACATTCATGACCCTAAATGAGAAATATTCACAAAAATCACACAATAATCAGCAGTTCAAAAATTGACTTTGGGTCAGAATGACCCGAACACAACATGAAGGCTACTATCATTTTGCGGCAAGTTATAGGTTTGAGCTTAGATCTGATCTTTAGTAAACCTTACGTTCTGTCGTAACCCACTGCGACGTGTCGAGACATTCTGCTGGTTGCTTGGCTGCTGTTCCTGTCGTGTCACGCTTGGTATCTGTATATTAAATACCAAATACGTATGTGGTTGGCTGTGATTGTGTTGCTACATGCAGCATTTTCTGTTTCAATGTGAAAAGAAAAACTTGTCACGCCAACGTGTCATTTGTCTTGGTGAGTCTTTTGAATCCTGAGGCATTACCTTTGAGATCTGAGAGCCATTCGCACTTGGGCCTGTGTTTGAAATACTCAACGTCACACCTTTAATAAACCAAGTTATTGTGTTGTGTGCAATTGTCACATTCTTTGATTTGCTTGCAGTTTTGTGTGTTTTGTAACCTAGAAAACCCTTTGAGTGATGACCGTTTAGAAAGGCATACAGTAGGTCATGCGATACAATGTTACAGACATAATGTAGCCGAAAGAATGGGTTTTAAAGCTGCTCTTGTGGATTCCAGTGATGCCAGTAATTCCATTTGACTTTTGTCACCAAGAAGCACATGATGCTGTTTTGATAACATTATCAAAGTTACTGTTGTTAGTGCGTTTCTGTGTGTAGTTTACTGGAAGGGTTTTTTGTTACTGGAGGAATGAAAGGTTAAAAGTCGGAATCAAAAGAATTTGTTTGCAGGCATTTATTAAAGTGTACTTCAACCATAAGAGGCCATGATAAAATCAATGAAACGGCCTCTTGTGGCCTAATGCTTTGTCATGTTGTTGCCGGCATTTTATATTAGACACTAATGTGCAATAAATAAGTATATTCATTATTAATAATAAATACAGAAAACATAAACCTCTTCTGCCAAGTAATATAGTTCATTATTTGGCAAAACTGTAGATGGATAGCTTCACTAATGTAGTTACTATTAACGTTCCACTGATGCTCAGTGTATATTGTGTGTCATCCAATCAGACTTTAGTTCTTTAACTGTTTTCTGTGATCTGTTTTGAGATTTAACACTGTAAAAGATTTTTGACGTCAAAAATCTAAATATTAGGTTGGTTCAACTAATGTGACAATGTCAAAACATTCACATAAGTTTATTGAGCTGACTGAAAATTTTGACCTTTTATAGAGAAGGGATAGTTATGAAAATTGATTTAAATCTTGTCATCATTGTTAAATTCTTTCTTCTGTGGAGCATACAAGGAAATGTTTAGCGGAATGCCTGAGGTTCTTTGTTTATACATGACTGGATCTTTCAAGCTCCAAGAAGAAGAAGAAAAAAATACATTTCTAGATCCATGTTCTAGTTCCATATACAAAATCAAAACACAAGTTTTGTGTGTCAGAACAAAGTGTTTTTTTTTTTTTTTAATTTTCTGCAGGAGAACTTAAATCTTACCTGTTATCCAATTGATTCATAAGATTTGCAAAAAAGCACAAGTTGTGTTAAACACTTTTATGGTACTTTACTAGTGCTTAACAGCTTCCAGTTAGCTTCATTATATGGTAAAGAACAGCTTGAACATTCTGCTCAACATCTTCTTTTGTGCTTCACGGAGGAAAGAAAGTCAAAGAGATTTAAACAACATGGGGGTGAGTAAATGATGACAGAATTGTATTTTTTTTTCAGCTGAGACTATATTGGCAATGCAGAACAGCTTTGAGTGTCTTATTTAATTTAATGAAATTGTTACTTGCTACATAAATTTTAAGGTAACACATTCTCATTAAAACTTTTATAGCACAATTCCTGATGGCAGGCCTTCCTGCACGGCACATGCGCAATATCTCACTTCTTTAACGCTGAATAAGCTTGTTTAGTAGAGTGTTATGAACTAAACTGGTTGTGTCAGATTAGTGAGACACCTAAAATGTGCAGTGCGTACTGGTAGAAATGGAATTTATTTTTCTATTTAAATCTAAAACACTTGATATAATCTGAATTTTTGACCTGCCTTCCACATGCTTTCAAAAGGCTAATGTTTAAGCATATGGGTTAATGTCCAACCATCTGGCACAATTGAATGGCTCTTGAGTGGAGAGGATGGGCTTTAATTGTTTGCAGAGTGAGATTGTGGATCTGCTCATTACTGATTAATGCAGAGCGTGTGGAGTGGCCGAGCACACAGACGTTTCTTCCTCTTTACTCACATGGAGGTGACACATCTGTCATGCTTTCTAATGACAACAATGCCAGTTTATACACGCACTCTGTGCCTGAAGCTCTTTAAGTGCAAGGGAGTTAAAGGGTTAGTTCACCCAAAAATGAAAATTAGGCTGTGTTTTACTCACCCCCAAGTAGGGCTGCATGATATATCGAAATGATCGAAATATCGAAAATGTAAATATCGCAATATGCATATCGCAACGGCGTGCGATATCATTATCATTTTAATAATAGGCTACTTAAATCAAAACGTTGCAAAAGGTCAAAGTTGTAGTTCGACACATATAGCAGAGAATTGCTTGACGTTGAAAAGAGTTAAGTGCAATAAGTTGCAGAAAACAACTCTTTGCCGTCTCGTCTTGCTGTCTGACTCACACCTGACGCACGCACACAGAGAGATGCGTTTCAGACCGAGTTGATTCGTCTTTCGCATCTCGTTATATAATTTTCATTTTTAAATATTTTAAAATATAATTGTAATTGATTTTACACACCTTAAGCAATATCGTATCGCATATCGAATATCGAATTTTTTAACAAGGTATCGCATATCGCATTTTTCTTCAATATTGCACAGCCCTACCCCCGAGGCATATGACTTGTGACATATGTATATGACTTTTTTCTTTCAGATGAATCCAGTCGGAGTTAGAATAAAAATTGTCCTGGCTATTCCAAGCTCTATCATTGCAGTCAGCGGGTGTTGCAGTGCTTCAGTCCAAAAGAAGTGAAAAAAAAAGCGCCCATCCATAAAAAAATGTAGCGAATCGATGCGTTTTTGTAAGAAAAATATCCATATTCAAAATGTAATAATCACTTTA
>NW_015539930.1:2179727-2189180 GCF_001515605.1 Sinocyclocheilus anshuiensis
TATCCATATTCAAAACGTAATAATCACTTTAATTTAGCTTGCGATCACTGTTGTAAACGGAAGCAGTTCCGGGCGGATGACGTATATATAAATATCTATATTTTGATACTGATACTGAAATATCTGACACGGTTCTATCACTTATTTTCCACAGTGTCTACCGAATATACACCAATGCAAGTGGCGTCTCTCTCTCCTCTCCAAAGAGCTTGACACGCATCCGACTCCGCCTCCTGGCGATTACAGAATGTCCGCGTTTCCATTACTCATTTTCCATAGTGTCTACCATATATAGCCTACACCGATACAAGCTGCGTCCCTTTTTACGCCGGTGATGCGTCTAGCCTGCCGCAAATTCTATAAGAAGAAGCTGCGTCTCTTTCCTCTCCAACAGCGAGTTTGACACGCATCCGCCTCCTGTCAATTACAGAGTCTGAATGTCCGCGCGGGATTGCAGGTATTCCGCATAATTTTAATAATTCCTGTGCAAATGTGGCGAGCGCTTAATTGTAACATGAGAACACAGTCATGTAATTGCAGAAAACTGGACGCGAGCTCTCAAATAACTGCCTGCCCTCTCACTCCGATATTGCTTGTGCGCAGACTGTGTGCAATCGCGAACACAGAATGATCAAATGTTTAAGATTGAGATTTTTTTTAATGGTAATTGATCAATATTTGTATGTAAATAAAAGCCTATATTAAAATCTGTTCATCATATAAAGCGCATGTGTCTCTTGTCGTCATGAAATCAAAAATGACCCTGCTTACTTTTTAGTGCACATTACTAGTCTTGTCGTGAACAATTAAACCAATACACAGTAACAGTAACGTCAATACACTGAAAAAAAAAATGTCTGCCGTCGTAATTGTTAATCAAAAACTGAAAATTGGCTTCTGCTCTGGATTGGCGTTCTCGCTCTGATGACGTCAGTTTGACGGCTTCGGGAGAATCCTCTTGTTATTCCGTTTCACTTGGAAATACATCACAACACTGAAGTCAGTTGCATCTTCCGGTTCACGGGTACTTTGATATTGATAAAGGTATTGAAGTTAGAAATTCCTGTATCATGACCACTAATTGCCATACTTTTTCAATAAGATAAAAGTGGGTTTTGTTCAAAGTAGCTATTATCCACATAGATCTTTGATATGAATATTTTTTAGTAATTCATTAAAGGGGTCATATGATGTAATTTCAAATTTTCCTTTCTCTTTGGAGTGTTACAAGCTGTTCGTGCATAGACTGTTTCTATAAAGTGGGGTGATTCCAACTTTGCAAGGACAGACTGGTGCTTCTGACTCACAGCCTGTTAGTACGTTTTCATATTTAAAGAATTTGCCGGCGGGCATAGAGGAGCAACAACAATGTACATTGTGTGGAAAATAATGTTTTTTTTTTTTTAACCTTAAACCGCATAAACGCATTTCATTACACCAAATACACAAAATTTGTTCTTTTTTAGCAATGTCATATGACCCCTTTAATTACTTTTTCCGACATGAGTGATACCTAAAATCATGTGGCTTGTCGAGGAGATGTATTACTTTCTTAAGAGTTACACGTCCCATAAACTTACATTGAAGGTGGAGAAACTAAGACATATCTTGAGGTGGGCTCTTTTGACCTAGTACCTTACCTTCAAGCACATTGATGTGATGCAGCCTGTTCTTTAACGCCTATCACAGAAGTTCAGAAAGATGTTCATGTATCTGGAAATGGCAGTAAAGTGTTGCCTGGCAGTTCCAATGCAAGAGCTTTAATTTGTACACCACTTTCTTCTTTTTAGTAGGCTTTTGTAATGGGTATAATCTTCTCTGAAGCTTAATGTTTCTGCTCGAGTGAGAATATCAGTTTCAAAGACTCATCTCGCTCTGGCTTTCTGCCAGAGCAGTAGCGTTGATAGTTGGGAGTCTGTGTTATGAGTTGGCTAATATGTAGTGAGGATTATTCATCCAACAAACCTTCTGCTGTCATATTAAAGAGTTGTTGACACAGTGCCTGGAATTTGTGCACTGCTGGTACCTTTAGTCATAGAAATGTTGCGTTGTATTGCTTCAGATGGTTAGTAAAGACTATAGTTTCATTATTCAGAGATTTCAGTTGTAGCCACACAATGGGCCTCTGTCAGTACTTCATATGGCCCTCTAGATCCGTTAATGTTGTGTTTGACATTGACATTTTGAACGGCTTTAGCATAGGGCAGTTTGATTCCTGATGTCAGTTTTTGGAAATGATTAAGTTGATTCCAGTTTAATACAAAGTAATTTTATTGATTCTTTGAAAAAAAGTGAGGTGAGGTGAGATAAACAGTGCAATTAGGCCTATAATTAGGGTTGGGTATCGAGAACTGGTTCCATTTTAGAACCGGTTCCAAATTTCCAATAATCGGGTATTCGATAAGACATGCGCATTTCGATTCCGCTTAACGATTCCCGCATTCGCATTTTAATGTGATTTTTAAACTATTTAAGTGCAGGAAGGGAAAGAACTTGCACACTGTTTGCTGGTATTTGGACTTCTGGTTTGAAAGTAGTTAACTTTCTGGCCGTTAAATTTCTCTGATGTCATTTTTTACAATCCAGTTTTTGCAATATCCAAACCTTGGCACAGTCCTCAGCTCTGTAGTTTACTTGAGTAATTCGGTGGTTTTAAAGGTATTTGTGTGATTGTGTGACGGTGTGTATGAGGTAAGGGTCTCTGGGAGTTTGGCAGGCTGCTTGGGTTCGTTTCCAGGCCCAAGTGAGGCTTGGAGTTTTTCAGTCCAATAGAAACATTCCAGCTAGAGCCCTATGAGAGTCAGCCTGGGTAACAGCATGGCTGCTCCTCCTCAGCAGACTATAATAAATCTTTAATACCTGCTGTCATTAGTCTTAATGCGCTACTGGGATTATTGTGAATTACTGCTAGCACTGGGTGTGGCGGCAGAGTTTGGGGGATTTACTGTATGTTAGTATTCATCATCCTGGTATGTATTAAAGCCAACAGTATCTTGATCATAAAAAAATTGTCTGAGCTTTATAAAGTTGTACAGTATGTGAATAAAAGATGAGGCAAACTACGTCAATTTTTTTAATACAGTCAAATTATGTTGATGTGAAATAATCTGAAAGTATTATATAAAAAATGTATGTAGTGGAAACTCCAACCTGATCTCGTGAGAAAGCATTGCTATGTTATGAGGTGGTGATTTTGTATGAATTCGTGTGATGTGATTTGTACACAAGTGTATAATTTTTAGAAAAAATTTAAGTATGAATGTTCACCCCTAAACCTAATCATCAGTGGGGCATAAGCAGATCATGTGAAAACGTATGAATAAGATCGTAGAAATTAATATGAATTGGCCACCAATTCACCAAAGAGAATTGCTATGAGAATGTGTTGGGAAACTCAGTGCTTTTCATTAACAAACCCAAACCAAATTATGTGAAGTATTTTACCCCATGGCAGTGACATAAAAAGTGTTCTATTTTTTCTGAACATAATCCACAAATCTGAGAAACCAAAAAAATAAATAAGTCATAATTTGTGAATATTGTGAATGTAGATATTGCTTGGTTGCCTTCAGGTGTGTCCAGTCAATCAAACACTGATTTCCTCAAAATTAGCCTGAATCTTTATGACATTCTCCACAGAGGTGATTTGAGCATGACAATGTACAATGCCACCTCTCACATACATGGCTTAGATTTGTCATGTAGCGTCAAAGCTATGCAGGATCTTCAGTGGTAAGAGTGAAAGGGTTAAGCCAGCTCTTTTGTACTGAATCTGTCAAAACAATTACAATTGCTTTGAATCAGTCCTCCACTGAAAACACTGAATTTTGTTGTAAACGCTGGGCAGGTGTTCTGATAAATCCTTATCTGAAGTACTGGGCATTGTCTAGTCTCACAGAGCCAGACGTCTGGTTCACATTGCTGCTGCTTCTGGCCAGCCAGTCAGATTGAAGCTTGCTTTTTTAGTCATTAACATCGACATTGTGCTAGATTACTGTGTTCTGCAGTGGTTTACTAATATAATATAACATAATAAAGCCTAATATAGTAGTTAGCATTTATTTTGTAGAATTTTGGTCCACCTATTTTCATGGTCAGTATGCAAGCTAACATGAAATGCAAGCTTACCAATGGACCCTTGTCACATTTTTGGGATTCTCAGAAGTGGAAGTAGTCATAGTTGGGTAAACTTCTAAAGTGGTGAATGGAGATAAAACAAAAATTATTTTTACATTCCCATTTGCTCAAATAGCAAAAGCAAAAAAAATCCATGGTCACACTTTAGTTTGGAAGCCAGTTCTTACTCTTAACTAACTATTAACTAGGAATCAGAATCGATAAAATTCAAACGATACCCAACCCTACCTATAATAAATATAAAGTATGTTTAGCAGTAATATAAATGTTATGTATCGTTTAGCTGTATCTGTGTTTTAAATTACTGATGTCATTGAGTTTTGATTGTGATTGATTCTGTATTTTTTAATTATTTAGAGCGACAGAAAAAATACTCATTCAAAAATTCACTTGTTTTCAGCTTTTGGTGTGATAATGCAACCTACAAAATGCATCTGTGAATGAATCTGAATAATTAGTGGTGTCAATCGGATTAATCAAAATCTCCTCTTAGAACTGAATGACACTTCGGAATCAAATAATTGTACAGAATATGTTTGAAAGCACCTTATGTTTTGAAAGGTTTCAGTTTCTCCCTAATAGTACATGTTTGAAAATGTTTCCATAATTATTTTTGGTATTTGGACTTCTGGTTTGAAAGTAGTTAACTTTCTGGCCGTTAAATTTCTCTGATGTCATTTTTTACAATCCAGTTTTTGCAATATCCAAACCTTGGCACAGTCCTCAGCTCTGTAGTTTACTTGAGTAATTCGGTGGTTTTAAAGGTATTTGTGTGATTGTGTGACGGTGTGTATGAGGTAAGGGTCTCTGGGAGTTTGGCAGGCTGCTTGGGTTCGTTTCCAGGCCCAAGTGAGGCTTGGAGTTTTTCAGTCCAATAGAAACATTCCAGCTAGAGCCCTATGAGAGTCAGCCTGGGTAACAGCATGGCTGCTCCTCCTCAGCAGACTATAATAAATCTTTAATACCTGCTGTCATTAGTCTTAATGCGCTACTGGGATTATTGTGAATTACTGCTAGCACTGGGTGTGGCGGCAGAGTTTGGGGGATTTACTGTATGTTAGTATTCATCATCCTGGTATGTATTAAAGCCAACAGTATCTTGATCATAAAAAAATTGTCTGAGCTTTATAAAGTTGTACAGTATGTGAATAAAAGATGAGGCAAACTACGTCAATTTTTTTAATACAGTCAAATTATGTTGATGTGAAATAATCTGAAAGTATTATATAAAAAATGTATGTAGTGGAAACTCCAACCTGATCTCGTGAGAAAGCATTGCTATGTTATGAGGTGGTGATTTTGTATGAATTCGTGTGATGTGATTTGTACACAAGTGTATAATTTTTAGAAAAAATTTAAGTATGAATGTTCACCCCTAAACCTAATCATCAGTGGGGCATAAGCAGATCATGTGAAAACGTATGAATAAGATCGTAGAAATTAATATGAATTGGCCACCAATTCACCAAAGAGAATTGCTATGAGAATGTGTTGGGAAACTCAGTGCTTTTCATTAACAAACCCAAACCAAATTATGTGAAGTATTTTACCCCATGGCAGTGACATAAAAAGTGTTCTATTTTTTCTGAACATAATCCACAAATCTGAGAAACCAAAAAAATAAATAAGTCATAATTTGTGAATATTGTGAATGTAGATATTGCTTGGTTGCCTTCAGGTGTGTCCAGTCAATCAAACACTGATTTCCTCAAAATTAACCTGAATCTTTATGACATTCTCCACAGAGGTGATTTGAGCATGGCAATGTACAATGCCACCTCTCACATACATGGCTTAGATTTGTCATGTAGCGTCAAAGCTATGCAGGATCTTCAGTGGTAAGAGTGAAAGGGTTAAGCCAGCTCTTTTGTACTGAATCTGTCAAAACAATTACAATTGCTTTGAATCAGTCCTCCACTGAAAACACTGAATTTTGTTGTAAACGCTGGGCAGGTGTTCTGATAAATCCTTATCTGAAGTACTGGGCATTGTCTAGTCTCACAGAGCCAGACGTCTGGTTCACATTGCTGCTGCTTCTGGCCAGCCAGTCAGATTGAAGCTTGCTTTTTTAGTCATTAACATCGACATTGTGCTAGATTACTGTGTTCTGCAGTGGTTTACTAATATAATATAACATAATAAAGCCTAATATAGTAGTTAGCATTTATTTTGTAGAATTTTGGTCCACCTATTTTCATGGTCAGTATGCAAGCTAACATGAAATGCAAGCTTACCAATGGACCCTTGTCACATTTTTGGGATTCTCAGAAGTGGAAGTAGTCATAGTTGGGTAAACTTCTAAAGTGGTGAATGGAGATAAAACAAAAATTATTTTTACATTCCCATTTGCTCAAATAGCAAAAGCAAAAAAAATCCATGGTCACACTTTAGTTTGGAAGCCAGTTCTTACTCTTAACTAACTATTAACTATGATTTTTGCCTCCGTAAACTCTTAATTACTGCTTATTAATAGATAGAAAGGTAGTTTTTAAGTTTAGGTATGGGGTAGGATTAAGGGATCTAAAATATGGTCATGCAGAATAAGGCATTTATATGTGCTTCATAAGTACTAATAAACAGCCAATATGCTAGTAATATGCATGCTAATAGTTAATAGTGAGAATTGGTCCTTAAAATAAAGTGTAAATAAAATGATGTTAAATTTTTGTAATTTAACATCAAGGTAATGCACTTTTACATTACAATAAATAAATAAATACAAATAAAATCAAATATATATTTTTTAAAAAGGTTGCTAGATTTGCAGTGTTTATAACTGGAAATATGCCATCACAGTCTCTGAAAAGGATCCATCCTGCTTGCATTCCCAGGGTTCCTGCATGCCTCTCCGCAGACCTTTGGTCCTGGTGTGGTTTCACTCCAACACCAAAAACTGTCAGTTTCTCTCACTGCAGTAAATCTTGTCCACTTTGTGTGGTACTTTCTTTTTGGAAAATGTTATTTTTTTCTTTCAAACATTCTGAAGCACTTTTGCTTGCATCAAGGAAAGAAGGAATTGGAAACAATGACCCTTGTAATCTGAATTGCTCATGGTAGGTCTGACAAAGAAAGTAGGCAATCATTAACTCTTTGAGCTCATTCGTTGTTGGCATGGTTTATTATTGTTGTAAAAGTTATTTTATTGTTGTTCAGACCAGTGCATGAATTGCATTGTTGAACGTTAGATAGTAAACACACTGTCCATGCCAATGAATGGCTTTCTTCTCCTAACAGCTGTGCCTTATTTATACAAATCAATAAAGCTTTTTACACCAGGTTTTGTAGTGAAGAGAGCATGACTAGTAGTTTAGATACTGTGAATGGTGATGATGGCTGGTATGGAACTATGAGTTTTCTTAATATTGATCGTATAGGGTTGATTTTTTTCTGAGTAGCACACTGTAAGACATAAATCTCTGTTAAAACATGCCCTATTTTATTGAACAATGTCTCATTTTAAGCTATTTTGTAACCACAGGAACTTGTAAATTACACTCATACCATTTAGGAAGGTCACATCCACATTCCAGCCAATTCAACATGTCGAAATTAAAAATTATGATACAAATGTTTGAAAAAAAAAAGAAAAGAAAATTCTCATCATTTTCCCCCATACCATCCCAGATTTATATGATAAATTCATCAAATATATTTTTAGTAGAAAAATACAGTTCTGTTCATATAATACAAGAGAATAGGTGGCACAGAGTTCCAAAAAAAGCACATACTTCTTTCATAATGGTAATCCATACGACCCCAGTGGATCGTAAAGAATATGTATGTTGTGTTATATTGCTGCAGACTAAAAAATGAATTATTATCTGCCTAGGACAAGATGTAATGTGCTTTTTGATGCTGTTTAGATAGCCATGTCACCTTTAACCAGCTCTTGTATGACACTTGTCATGTCATTTCCTGTGTATTTATGGCCTCTAACCATATGATGCACACTGGCAGTAAGAGGATCAGCATTACCATCCTGCTAAGAAAAAGCTCTTGTCACTAAGGAATGTTGCCTGCGGTGTAACTGGTGTGACTTCTGAACTGTCCACAACAGTCATCAAAGAAACTGTAATAGTCCTTGTGTTGGTCAGATTCTTTTGTAGTGAGTTATGGCTTACATTTCATGGGCATTTTATTCTTACTGCAGGTTGTTTTGAAGTTTAACAGTTTAATGCAGTGGTCACCAGTTAGGGGATGGCGGTGCAGATCCAGACCCAAGACTGGTTCCAGCCAAACCATGAATAATTTCTTGTACATTTTTTCATATTTTACCATGTAGTTCTGAACAATGTAAACATGCACACTAGTTTAGTATGTTTTACATAAAAAAAATATTTTGAGATTGTATATTAGATAAATCAGTATCATAAGGCTATGAAGTACTTTTCATTTTATAGTTAAACCTCACATTCACCTCAAAACAAAATGAAAGAAATTAATTATATTTTGTTTTCATAAAATGAAGCCTTTGAAGCCTAGGACCGTTACAGTTTTTGCATTGTCACATTAATATGTTTATTTAGCAAGGATGTATTAAATTGATCAAAAGTGACAGTAAAGACTTTTACCATGTTCATATTTTTTATTTCAAGTAAATGTTGTTCTTTTGAAATTTCAATTCATTAAAGAACAAATTTATCACAATAATGAATCGAAAAAAATATTAAGCAGCATACATTTTTTCAAAATTAATATTAAGAAATGTACGGTAGCCGAGAGAGCTCAGTGCAAAAAAAACACATACAAATAGAAAAAACACCAACAAATTAAGAAAACATCTTCATCAGTTTGACAACACATGTGCTGCAAATACAACACTACCAAATACAGAAACGCACTGCAAATACTCACAGCACGACCAAATCTAGAAATGCGCTGCAAATACTCACAACACGACCAAATACAGAAACGCACTGCAAATACTTGCAGCACGACCAAATCTAGAAACGAGAAATGCGCTGCAAATACTCGCAATGCGACAAAATACAGAAACGCGCTACAAATACTCGCAATGCGACCAAATACAGAAATGCGCTGCAAATACTCACAACACGACCAAATACAGAAACACGCTGCAAATACTCGCAGCACGACCAAATCTAGAAATGTGCTGCAAATACTCACAACATGACCAAATACAGAAATGCGTTGCAAATACTAGGGCTGGGTATCATTTAAATTTGATCAATTCCGATTCCGATTCTGCTTATCGATTCAGATTATTTTCGATTCCAGTGTGATTAAAGGGGTCATATGATGTTGCTAAAAAGAACATTATTTTGTGTATTTGGTGTAATGAAATGTGTTTATGCG
>NW_015539930.1:2189190-2191427 GCF_001515605.1 Sinocyclocheilus anshuiensis
AAATACAGAAACGTGCTGCAAATACTCACAACACAACCAAATACAGAAACGTGCTGCAAACACTCACAACACGACCAACTACAGAAACGTGCTGCAAATACTCACAACACAACCAAATACAGAAACGCGCTGCAGATACTTACAACACGACCAAATACAGAAATGCGCTGCAAATACGCACAACACAACCAAATACAGAAACAGGCTGCAAATACGCACAACGCGACCAAATACAGAAACACGTTGCAAATACTCGCAATGCGACCAAATACAGAAACACGCTGCAAATACTCGCAGCACGACCAAATCTAGAAATGTGCTGCAAATACTCACAACATGACCAAATACAGAAATGCGTTGCAAATACTAGGGCTGGTCTAGTCGTGTCCTCTTTTGGAAGACCAAACGAAGTAGTTTAGCTTTCACAACGAAACACACGGCAGGCTAGATTGAGCGGAGGCCGGCGGCTAGAGTGAGCGGAGGGTGGAGGGCGGAGGGCTAGAGTGAGCGTAGAGCGGAGGGCTAGAGTGAGCGGAGGCTAGAGTGACCATTTTTTTTTAAATGGTAAAACCATGGTTAATTTTCATAGAAGTTGTGAAAATTAGCTAGCCAGCATACATAACATTTCACAGTTAGAGTAATTGTGTATTTCGTCAGCTTATTTAGGCTAATCATATCCAAAAAGCTAAGGTATCATAAGATCAGGATGTTAAAATAAACAAAAATCTCACCTTTAAGAGCAGACATTAAATATTCCATTGTGGTCTGTGCGTATTTGCAGCGCATTTCTGTATTTGGTTGTGTTGCGAGTATTTTGCTGCAAATACTCACAACATGACCAAATACAGAAATGCGTTGCAAATACTAGGGCTGGGTATCATTTAAATTTGATCAATTCCGATTCCGATTCTGCTTATCGATTCAGATTATTTTCGATTCCAGTGTGATTAAAGGGGTCATATGATGTTGCTAAAAAGAACATTATTTTGTGTATTTGGTGTAATGAAATGTGTTTATGCGTGTTGAGAGTATTTGCAGTGCATTTCTGTATTTGGTCGTGTTGCGAGTATTTGCAGTGCGTTTCTGTATTTGGTCGTGTTGCGAGTATTTGCAGTGCATTTCTGTATTTGGTCGTGTTGCGAGTATTTGCAGTGCATTTCTGTATTTGGTCGTGTTGAGAGTATTTGCAGTGCATTTCTGTATTTGGTCGTGTTGCGAGTATTTGCAGTGCGTTTCTGTATTTGGTCGTGTTGCGAGTATTTGCAGTGCATTTCTGTATTTGGTCGTGTTGCGAGTATTTGCAGTGCATTTCTGTATTTGGTCGTGTTGAGAGTATTTGCAGTGCATTTCTGTATTTGGTCGTGTTGCGAGTATTTGCAGTGCGTTTCTGTATTTGGTCGTGTTGCGAGTATTTGCAGTGCATTTCTGTATTTGGTCGTGTTGCGAGTATTTGCAGTGCATTTCTGTATTCGGTTGTGTTGCGAGTATTTGCAGTGCGTTTCTGTATTTGATTGTGTTACGAGTATTTGCAGCGCATTTCTGTATTTGGTTGTGTTGCGAGTATTTGCAGTGCATTTCTGTATTTGGTCACGAGTATTTGCAGCGCATTTCTGTATTTGGTTGTGTTGCGAGTATTTGCAGTGCATTTCTGTATTTGGTCACGAGTATTTGCAGCGCATTTCTGTATTTGGTTGTGTTGCGAGTATTTGCAGTGCATTTCTGTATTTGGTCACGAGTATTTGCAGCGCATTTCTGTATTTGGTTGTGTTGCGAGTATTTGCAGTGCATTTCTGTATTTGGTCACGTGTATTTGCAGCGCATTTCTGTATTTGGTTGTGTTGCGAGTATTTGCAGTGCATTTCTGTATTTGGTCACGTGTATTTGCAGCGCATTTCTGTATTTGGTTGTGTTGCGAGTATTTGCAGTGCATTTCTGTATTTGGTCACGTGTATTTGCAGCGCATTTCTGTATTTGGTTGTGTTGCGAGTATTTGCAGCGCATTTCTGTATTTGGTCACGAGTATTTGCAGCGCATTTCTGTATTTGGTTGTATTGCAAGTATTTGCAGCGTGTTTCTGTATTTGGTTGTGTTGCAAGTATTTGCAGCGTGTTTCTGTATTTGGTCGCGTTGTGCGTATTTGCAGCGCATTTCTGTATTTGGTTGTGTTGCGAGTATTTGCAGCGTGTTACTGTATTTGATTGTGTAGCGAGTATTTGCGGCGTGTTTCTGTATTTGGT
>NW_015539930.1:2191625-2191983 GCF_001515605.1 Sinocyclocheilus anshuiensis
GTTTTTGGTCGCGTTGTGCGTATTTGCAGCGCATTTCTGTATTTGGTTGTGTTGCGAGTATTTGCAGCGTGATTCTGTATTTGGTTACGTTGTGTGTATTTGCTAGGGTTGGGGATTGGGTTGGGATTCCAGAATCGAATACTTAAGGTCAGGAATCGGATACTTGTCAAATTAAAATTTGACTTTTTTTTTTCTTCTTCTGTGAGGACCGGATCTAGCGATCTGCCAGGACCTTGCTCGCTAATCTAAGCGCTCCAAAGTGTGGCTACATTTGCGATCAGAATCCAAAAAAGCTAAGTATAATATCTGTGATAGCTAAACATGTTGCAAGAGAGGTGTCACCACCAACATGACAAAG
>NW_015539930.1:2193308-2216533 GCF_001515605.1 Sinocyclocheilus anshuiensis
TTCGTTCAAGAACGCCGATTCATCCAGTAATGAAACAAGTACATCTTGAGTGAGTCATTTAATCATTAATTCATAAATTACATGTGATTTTGTTTAGTTGTCTAATGTTTTTTCTTCAGAATCATGAGAGAACCACAACTTCCATTGGGGAAAAAAAAAACTAAATTTATCCAGAATCATGCAGTTCTATTTTACACACAAACAGCTCTTAAAGAGTCTAGTTTTTATTTAGCCTGTTGATTTTTGTTCATGTAGAATTGTTAAAGTGAAAAATATTTGCATATTGCTTTGTCGAGACTTTCCATACTGGTCACTGAGAGTTCAGAGTGCACTAGGCAGATACCTGTAATGCTCAGTAGGACACTAGAGGGAATCCCTGTGTTTGTCTCATTGTCACATCTAATCAGATTGGTCTCCTTTCTCAGAGTTCCAAGTGGGATGTTTTACCAAAGTATGTTGGTTTCCCCCTCCCCCAGCCGCCAGCCGGCCCCATGTGATTAATGTGGGCTGTGTTTCTGGTCACCACCTGTTTCTTAGCAAGCAATAGCGCAGAACTGCAATGCAGCCCTAAAGCTGTACTGTTTACAGTTTTAGACCACACTTATGCAATGCGTGGGCGACCATGTATATTTAAAGAGATAGCATACCCAAAAACTAGGGCTGCACGATATTGGAAAAAACTCACATTGCGATATTTTTGTTTCTGCGATATATATTGCGATATGAAAAAAAAAAAAAAAAAAAACGAGTAAATCGGCATAGGAAATAAACAAATTACAATCATAGATACCTGTAAAAAAAACCAAAAACTAGCCACGTGTACTGTGCTAGACTAACTGAGACTTGTCATGGCACTTGTATACTGTTGTTCTCTCGTTGGTCTGATTGCTTCTATTGTTCTCATTTGTAAGTCGCTTTGGATAAAAGCGTCTGCTAAATGATTAAATGTAAATGTAGATAAATAACAGAACACAGATACAAATGAAATAAGCAGTGCTTTATATTTTTCAGGTAAGTCTAACAGTATTCAGGTACAGAAATTGAATAATCAAATGTAAAATAACACTGCATAGTTTTCACTATAAATTAAATCTAACAAATCTGTGTGAAAGTTACAAAAGTGATTTTTCTTTGTGTTTTGTTGTTTGATTAACGTTCATGACAGAGAAAGCAACAGGAACATTAAACTGCTGTGAACCGATATACTGTTACACATCCATTTTCTTTTTTTAATTGTTTCCCTTCACCTAAGCCATAAGCATCTGTGTTTACAAGGATACTTGCAGAGCACAGTATTTCAGGCACAAATAGATGCAGAAGTGAACAGTAATCAGTGTTGACGTGCATCTGCGTGGCTCTCACTGTGTCTACACCGGACGCGAGCGGCGCAACGTGACAAAATACAATAGAACCCATAATAATCAGTGATGTCTGTCTACACTTTATGCGGGGCGGCACGACACGACAAATCGCCGACAGTAAACTGATGCCGCGTTCTATTTATGACGTACTGACACAAAGTTCAAATGATTGGCAACGGTCGCTTTGTCGTGTCCAGTGTAGACAGACTTTGGGGCCGTTCACATGTCGCGCCTAAAACGCGTGGGAAAATGGCAGTCGCGCCGCTTTCTTCTTCTTTCCAAAGCGCTCTGGAGCTTGCGCTTTCGTGGCGTCTGCCGTTGCTAAGCGATCGTGACCTGCGCTCTCTGCGACGACGCTGAAGTTTCAACAAAGGATAAATGGATTTCCAGCACTGAAAATCCCTTGCAGTAGCTCTGCTACTACATTTATTTAAAATGGGTATCTCTGTACAGCTGTTGCGCCCGGTGTAGACATCGTGTCTGTGTGTGAGCAAAGAAAACAATCAGTATAAATAAAACGATCAGTATACTAAACATCGCACATCCTACGATGTGACTATCGCTGATGCGCACATCACGATATTGATGCTGAAATGATATGCAGCCATACCAAAAACCAAAAGATTCTGTCATTGTTTTCTCACCCTATGCTGTTCTCATGGTATATATTGTTCTGCTATTATTACCAAAACAATTAATGTTTATAGAATGGAACAGCAGCTGTGAAATTCTTCAAAATAACTTGTTTTTGTTCCACAGAAGGAATGGCATGAATGTTTAAATGATAGATTTTGCAACATTTCATTCATGCTCAAAAGTAGTTAAATTTCAGAAGAAATCACATTTTGAAAAAAAATTCTGTCATGTACTCGCCCACATGTCATTCCAAAACTGGATGACTTTTTTTTTCTTCTGCATTGTTTTGTCTTTTTTTTAGCTCCATGCAATGAAGGTCATTGAGGTCCATTGTTGTTTTTGACCCAATTTACTTTTATTGCATGGGGAAAAACAGTCAAATCATTCAAAATACCAAAAACTGATATTAGAAAAGAGTAAGAAGTCTTCATATATACTCTTTGCTCTTTAATAATTAGTTTAATACAACTGTGCAGCTCGCTGGATTGAATTGTAAGGGTAGTGTTCTGCTGTTCAGGGTAAATAGTTATGTTTCTGGTTTGGAAATGCTCCAAACTAAATCGTACTGATCTGTAGAGTTGGACAGAAGTTTGTGGACATGATCCAGCCCTGCCCTGTCAAGCCTGATAACATAGCTTCTTTGGATTTCGAAGATATTTAAGGCTTTATAGGGATACAGTAGCCATTTTCTTTAGACTTTAAGCCATCTTGAGGATTTAGTTGTATCTGATAAAGAACTGCAGAAGAAAACTTGCTAATGTAGTCAAATTCAGCTGGTAAATCATGGGAGAATTATTAGGCTGATAATGATGCCATATTTATGGTCATCTGTTTTGGTGTACATTGAAAACGGTTTTAGCACCACTCATTGGTGAAAGACTTAGAAAGTGCCACAAAACATGCAATAATAATAAAATACAACACATTTTGAGCAAAACAAATTTTTTATTTAGAATGAAGTTTTTAAGACATTTTGGTTATTGAATGAAAGACATTTATAATTATTTCTGTCAAATCTGTCAGCTCAGCCACCATTTTGGATGAATTACTCATTGAGCCTATCACAATGCATTCTGGGATTCCTTGCTTTACTGAAACTGCTGTCTTGAAAACAAGACTCCCATTCTACACTGAAAGATATTGCTTTGAGAAGTAGCTTTTTTCTATATAGCTCCCTTTCAGGCCATTTTTTTAAAGTTGTGGGAGTCTTCCTTCCTGGTAAATTGCGCTTGGTTTGAGACGTGTCAGGTAGACAGTTTATGGAGATCTGTGGTTTATTTTTCATCTCCTGTCCGTTAGGGGCCATATGCTACATTCCTGGATGTGTTTGGGAAGCTCCTCTTCACGTTCTGCTGCAGTCTGGTCTGGCTTTCCTCTTCCTGCTCCCACACGTGTCCACAGCCTGTCAGCGTCTTTAGGCCGTAGCTACGGCTATTGTTTAAACAGGGCTGAGGGTGTGTGCAGTTTAAGCGGCCGAGGCCATCAACGAAAGAGCTCATTCCTGCTTAATGTGGTGCTGACGCTGCAAATGTCACGTGAGTGTAACCGTGATAGAGACGGTAATCCAAGAGTTGTACCCATTGACAAATTTCTACCAGTTTATCGTGTCTACCGATAACTTGGCATTGTAGAATATTGTTGGCCACATTTGTAAGTCACTTTTGATACAAGTGTTAGCTAAATGTATTGCGCTGTAAACTGAACCAAAAGGGTTCAAGATCTAAAATCCCAATGTGAATATGAGAGGTAGATCCTCATTTGAGTTCATTAAAGAAGGAGGTGTGAAGTTCTATTAGCAGCAGAACATGGGTAAGTTTTCTGGACATTTATGGAATTTTTGGGACTTTTTTGGAGTCAAAAGGCATTGCTTGCTAGTTAGCAGTTTTTCTACAGATAACTTGGCATTGTAGAATATTGTTGGCCACATTTGTAAGTCACTTTTGATGCAAGTGTTAGCTAAATGTATTGCGCTGTAAACTGAACCAAAAGGGTTCAAGATCTAAAATCCCAATGTGAATATGAGAAGTAGATCCTCATTTGAGTTCATTAAAGAAGGAGGTGTGAAGTTCTATTAGCAGCAGAACATGGGTAATTTTTCTGGACATTTATGGAATTTTTTGGACTTTTTTGGAGTCAAAAGGCATTGCTTGCTAGTTAGCAGTTTTTTATCTGTTTACTTTTTCTTTGAGATCTAAGAAAAAGCTATATGCATTTGTTATTTTTTTTTTCTTTCTGTTTCTGTAAGGTTGTAAGAGGTCTACTTTCAGCTGTACTTTTTTTTTTAGTTACAGTTATTTTTTTCTGTTTGGATGCATAGCATTAAACGCCTAATACACACAATGCTGTAGATCCTCTGTGTGACAAAAGCTCAGTGTTAATGGATTGCCACTCTTGGATCCAGTCCTCTTGCAACAAATCTGCATCATTTTGTGCTATCAGATGCACAGCAGGAGGAAGAATAGTGTCACTCAGATGGGGTCAATCCGCATGACAATGTGCTCTTTTTTCTCATAGGCCGTTTGGGCTGGTGGGTGACTAAAGGAATGGAATAAGCACAGTGGGAATGAGTCAGTGCTCATGGGCCGGTTAACTGTCTCTGAGTGCTGGATCAATGATTTATCTGGACCACTGCACTTCACAGCTTTGGAAACAGCTACCAGATAAACAGTCACCCCTGTCCTCCTCTTTTACTTCCTCCCACCGTGACTGTGCTCTAAGCAATGACCTGTACTCATCATGATATTCCCCCAGCTCCAATTCAGCTCTGAACATGAGCCAGGGACTGGCATATGGTGGAATGCCTAAAGGATATCACATAGTCATTTGTCAAGCATGATTTACTGATATCTAGGTATGAGAATCTCATTGCGGGTGGGCTTATTTGACTTTGGCCTGTAAGCAGCGACCTAATGTAACGATCAACCAAGAATCCTAGAAACCGATCCATTAAGTCCCAATATTGGACAGTAACCTTTATGGTAGGGATATGTTGTGCATCCCACAGTGCTCCAGCATTGTGACGGTGGCTTTTGCATGGACTAGTGTCACGGCCAGCTCGTTCCCGACCGTCACATAAAGAGGTACACACATACAAACGAATTGTTTGACTTGTAAGATTATTTATTCAATAGAAAATGATGTCTAGGGATTTAAATAAACAAAAGAAATGATCAATCCCAGTGGGCAAGAAACATTGATAAATAATAACCAATAAGAAGAAAACAAGTTGGAGCAAATGACTCCTCTGAAGAACTGGGTTCTCCCAGAGGACGTACTGTTGGGCAGTTCAGCCAAACATTTATATTCTCCACTCATGAGTTATCCAATTAACAGTGACGTCACATTCTGATGTTATCCTGCCACCATCAGGTAAAGAAGGAAAAGACGGGGTCATAACACCTCCCTCCTCAAAAAGATTCTGCAAAGAATCAAAGAGAGAATGAGAGGGAAAAACATAAAAGCAACATATGAAGGAACAATACAAAAAGGTCAAAGATATGGTCCCTCTATCCATAAAGCATCCCTCACTCCACCTCCTCTCTCAGCACCTCTGGGCCCTAGAAATGCAAACAGAAGAAAGAAGAGAGAAGCATGCAACAGTGATATCATGATGTTACATTCTAGAAAGAGTGTCAGCTATTATGTTATCCTTCCCTCGTACATGCTTAATTTCCAGGTGAAAAGGCTGTAAAATAAGACTCCACTGCATAAGTCGTTGATTTTGATTTCTCATCCGATTTAGAAAAACCAGAGGGTTATGATCTGTATAAACGATAATTGGGGCAGCAATTGAACCTAAATATACCTCAAAATGTTGTACCGCCAGCACAAGGGCAAGAGCTTCCTTTTCAATAGTTGAGTTAAACCTGTTGATGACGGTTGAACTTCTTTGAAAAATAACTAACAGGATGTTCAACTCTGCTTGAATCTTCTTGCAAGAGAACAGTGCAAGCGCTAGCATCAATTGCAAGACTGAAAAACTTCTTGAAATTTGGAACATTCAAAATTGGTGCATTCGCCAATAAAGCTTTACAATTTTCGAAAGCTTGCTGACATGTCTCAGACCACTGAAAAACAACCTTCGGACTCGATAAATCAGTCAAAAGAGAAACCACACTGGCAAAATTCTGACAAAAACTTATCATTCCGAGAAATCTACGTAACTCACGTCGGTTGGTAGGAGTAGGAAAACTACATATGGCTTGAACTTTAGCACCAATGGGGTTTACATGACCGTTTCCAACGATTTTACCAAAGTATGTAAAAGTCGCTTTTCCAAAGTCAGACTTAGCAAGGTTGATGGTCAAATTAGCCTCCCCTAGACGTAAAAATAAGTCTTTTATTTGGGTAAGATGTTCAGACCAGGAGGAACTATACAAGACGACATCATCAAGATATGCCTCTCATCCAGACATTCCATACAATATACGATTCACCAAAAGTTGGAAAGTAGCAGGGGCATTTTGGACCCCAAAAGGCATTACCGTATACTGCAGGAAGGCATCAGGGGTAACAAATGCAGATAACTATTTTGCTCTAGCAGTTAAAGGCACCTGCCAATACCCCTTCAGAAGGTCAAACTGACTCACATATTGGGCAGAGCCAACATGATCGAGACAGTCATCAATACGAGCTAAAGGGAAACATTCGGGTTTAGTTAAAGAATGAAGTTTTCGATAATCGGTGCAAAATCGATATGATCCATCTGGTTTGTTCACTAAGGGGGAGCTCCATGAACTAAAACTAGATTCAGCCAATTTTTGACCAAGTAAATAGTTCACCTCTCGCTGTAACAATTCTCGTTTTACTGGCTTAACCATATAAGTGCTTTGCTTAACGGGAAAGGAAGTTCCTACATCAGTCATGTTCAATGACAGAGGTACGACCAGGAACATCAAGGAAGAGTGAAGGAAAGGACATTACTAACGCAATAATGTAATTTCTTTCTTTCTCATCCAAATAAGACAAACGACAGGGCAAATCAGCAAGAATTTGAGAGTTCTTAAGTCGTCCATCTACTTTTTCCTGAGAAAGAAGATTCCCATCCTCGTCAAAATTCCTGGAAGAATCACCACTCATACTGCAAGGAGGAGAAGGAACCACAGACTGTTGCTATAGATTAGAAGGATCACATGGTGTCACAATACCAACAGAAGCAGAACTTCCTGAAGCAACATAGGATTTTAACAAGTTAATGTGACAAACCTGAACTTTCCTTCGACGATCAGGAGTATTCAACGGATAATTATTATCTGAAAGACGCTTAGCTATACTATAAGGTCCAGTAAACTTGGCTTGAAACGGGTTAGTAGGAAGAGGTAATAAAGCCAATACCTGATCACCCACCTGAAAACTCCTAAACTTAGCCTTCCTGTCAAAAAGTCGTTGCATTTTTGTTTGAGACTTGCCCAATTTCTTTTGAGCTATAGCCCATGTCTCATAAAGTCTGCAGCGAAACCCACCAACATAGTCTGCAATACATTCTGGAGGCTTAGTAATACACCATTCACCAGCTAAAACAGCAGTAGGTCCTCGTACTGCATGACCAAACACTAATTCATTTGGACTAAAACCCATACTTTCTTGGGTTACTTCACGTATAGCCAGTAACATCCACGGCAGGCCCTTTTCCCAATCCGCATCGAGTTCCACACAGTATGACCTTAAGAGAGACTTCAAGGTTTGATGAAACCTTTCAAGAGCCCCCTGACTCTGTGGATGGTGAGCACTAGGAACATTTGGGTAACTCTAAGTTGACGCAAGGCTTTTGAAAACTGTGTCGACATAAAATTTAAACCCTGATCTGATTGAATAATCTTGGGAATACCAAAGATGGACATGAAATTAGTGAGGGCTTTCAAAATAGACTTAGTGGTGATAGACCTCAGTGGGTAAGCTGCAGGATAACGGATAGTCTGGCACATAATGGTAAGAAGATACTGGTGACCAGCCCTAGACCGTGGCAGAGGACCAACACAGTCAATAATCAAATGTTCAAAAGGGTTGGAAACCACAGGAATTGGCTGTAATAGAGCAACTGGTATTTTCTGATTGGGTTTACCGGTAATCTGACACGTATGACAGGATCGTATATATTTGGCCACATCTCTTTTTACTCTAGGCCAATAAAACTGTTGCATAATACGACCATACGTTTTTCCGGACTCCGGTATGACCAGCAAGTCCTTGGTGAGCCAAATTCAGCACAGGAACTCTAAATGGCAGAAGAACTACAATCTGAGTTTTAGGTTCCACATTATCCTTATGCATAATCCCCATCCTACAAAGAAGACCGTCTTCAAGAAAATAGAAGGAAGAAAGATCATCAGAACCCCTGTTAGACCCTGCTGCAAAAAATAAAGACTTAAGTGTGTCATTGGTCTGTTGTGCTCGAATTAGCTCCTCTCGAGTGATCTGTAAAAGAGAAGTCAAAGAACAATCATCAACATTAGAAAGATCAGTACTAATGTTCTCAGGAGTGGGCATAACCTCAGATGTATCAACAGATTCATTTTTCAGTTCGGTAAATTCTTCCTGATCAGAAGTTGGCAAAGAGTGGACCTTTAAGTCTTTCTGTTCGAAACATTTAGAGACATCAGATTTTAATTCATGGTCATCAACAGCAGGAAAGAGGGTGTCATTGAGTGGAACCTCGTCATCCTGATTTTCAGATAGTCGTTTAGCCATCGATCAGGTGACTGCACAAGCTGGGAACAAATCAGAGAATTCTTTATGGTCTTCAGCATCAGATTTTCTGGGTACAGATACTACTATGGGTGGAGCTGCCACATTACTCTCTCCCCAAACATTTCCCCCAGCTAAATAATTTCCAAGAATAAACGTAATCCCAGGAACTGGAAGTGCAGAACAGACACCAACTGCAACATCGCCAGATACTATGACAGAGGAAAGATGGATTCGATGCAAAGGCACTTCAACAAACCCCATCTCAAAACCCTGTACCAATACATGAGTTCCAGTAGCCGTTTCAGAAGTTAAAGGCAAAATTCCTTATCTTATTCCACAAGAAATGACTGCGCAGCTCCCGTATCTCTGAGAATATGCACTGACATAATTTCCTTCGAACCAGATAAAGACCGTTCCTTCAGTGATAAAGGGTGCATAATCAACAGAGCGAAGAACATTCACTTGTGAATGGGGATGTAGCAACTAAAGCAACAGGTTTTGAAAGTCTTCCTTTTTTCTTAAGAACAAGACAATCAGATATCTTATGGCCAGGTTTTTTACAATAAAAGCATACCATATCTTTTGAAAATGCAGCCTTAGACTTCTTAACTACTGCCACTTTCATGTTTTGCCCCATCACAAAAGGCTTTTTCTTGACTTCAGAGCAAAACTTGGACTTACTCATGTCGTTTTTAAGGTTGACTGAACTGAATAATCCACGATGGGTTAACACAAACACATCAGCCATAACAGCAGCTTCAGAAAGTTCACTCACCTTGTGTTCAGTGAGATATGTAGCCACAGCATGAGGAACACAGTGCTTAAACTCCTCCAAAAGCACCAATTCTCTTAACTGCTCTTTAGTGGTGATTTTCATTGAAGTACACCATCGATCAAATAGATTATCCTTTTCCCTTGCAAATTCAACATAAGTGCATTCATCATTTTTATTAAAACTCCTAAATTTTTGGCGATACGCTTCAGGCATGAGTTCATATGCCTTTAACACAGCAGATTTCACAATATCATACTCGCCACTCTGTTCCAGGGTGAGAGCAGAATAAACTTCCTGGGCTTTACCTGTGAAAACGCATTGTAACAAAGTCCAAAACTTTTTCGGCCATTTCAAAGATAAAGCAACACGTTCAAAGTGACAGAAATATTTCTCTATTTCCTTTTCAGAAAATGGCGGAACTAATCTCACATTCTTGTGAACATCAAACACAGGTTCATAATCAGCCAACAGATGCGATTTAACAAAAGGCACATCAACTCACGGAGTTTCCGCTTTTTTTGCTTCTAACTCCAACTCCAACTTCTTTAACTGAAACACTCTATCTTCCCTCTTTCTCTCCAACTCAAGTTCCAATTTTTTGTACAGATAATTGTTGCTCTAATTTCCTTGCTGCAAATTCTCTTTCTACCTCTCTCTCTCTCATAGCGTGATCCTCACGCTCAGCACGGATTTTCGCCGCATCTAAATACAGCTGTTTCTCTTGCAATGACATATTTCAAAATTTCAACATTAACATCACAAGGAGAAAACACCGAAGATTCACTTGGAGCAATATACTCAGCTCTTACCTCTAAAACTCCTCTATCCACGAGTGATCGTTTCAAAGTTGTCACGAGCATTTCCTTCAGTTCCTTATCTTGAGTAGTAAGATCAATACTAAAGTGTTCGGCAATTTGTAATAATTGCTCCTTTGTACACCTCTCAAGTAAAGATTCCGAGGGACAAGCGAAGAAATTTTCGAGCACAGAAGACATCTTCGTTGTAACACACACCTATGCAACAACACAAACAAACAGCTCACGCAAGCGAGATTGTCATGTTTACTAGAACTACACCTCCCATAAGCCACTGCTTCAAAAAGGAACTACGTCATTCTGTTACGTAACCTACTCATTCACAAAAACTTCAAAGACTTACCACAAGTCAAAACACATTGTAGGTTCACGGGAAGGAAAAGAACGCACTAAAAAAAACACAAACGTATCTATTCACAAATTTTGCTGAATAGGTTCACCTTCGTGAACTGAGACACTCCAGCTCCTATCTGAAAGAAAACACTAACTAATTCCTATCTAGTCTTCGGGGATGTACCGGGCTCGAGGCGACATTAAACGCTAAAACTCAGTGACGATCAGTCAAACTGAAAGTCCGAAAGCATACCCCCGACAGAGATTTAAATCTCCACCCAGAATAACCCTCAAAAACAAAAAAAGACAAAATAATAAACAAAACAACAACCAGTGTTCTGTCGGAAGGATTGTATACACAACCCAGCTGGACACACTCTTCCTAACCGGAGTTCTCATTCAAAAAGGTGACCATTCACAAAAATAATCACATAGCTACTCACCAACATTTCCTACTCCAAAGGATCGCAGACGAGCCACCCAATTTATGTCACGGCCCACTCGTTCCCGACCGTCACATAAAGAGGTCCACGCATACAAACGAATTGTTTGACTTGCAAGATTATTTATTCAATAGAAAATTATCTGTTACAGAAATATAACACAATGTCTAGGGATTTAAATAAACAAAAGAAAATATCAATCCCAATGGGTAAGAAACGTTGATAAATAATAACCAACAAGAAGAAAACAAGTTGGAGCAAATGACTCCTCTGAAGAACTTGGTTCTCCCACAGGAAGTACTGTTGGGCAGTTCAGCCAAACATTTATACTCTCCACCCATGAGTTATCCAATTAACAGTGACGTCACATTCTGATGTTATCCTGCCACCATCGGGTAAAGAAGGAAAAGACGGGGTCATAACACTAGGAACATTTACATTTTCTTCAGATCTAATTTGATGTAACTATCTTGCTTATCATTTATCATGTCAGATGTAACGTTGAGCACCCTAAACCATTAGTGTCGTTTTAGGAGAGACAGAATGGCAGAGCTAGAGTAGTGTGCTGTCTAAACAGCGGTTTGGGGTCATGCTGTCCAGCTGTCAATAACGAATGGGTTTATTGATGCATTAGCAGAGAGTACAGTCCTAATAGCCTCAGTCTTCCTGCCTGAAAAGGCAGCACCCCTCATTTCTGATTAATGGATCATTAGAAGCCAGAGCTTTATCAGTCACACTGATCAACACTGGCTGTTCTATTAAAGTTTGCATAGCACCCATAAAACATTAGCATTTATTTCGTGACTGTAAAGTCAATGAAATAGTGTTGTCTGATTTTATAATTGAAAGATAACTACTTCTGTGTTGTTCATGAAGTGAAATACTACTTAAGGCCACTGTATAGTAGTGTAGTCAACAATAGGGCCTTTCGCACCGCTTTAGTTCCAGAACTAAATGTACAGTACTAAAGTACTGGGACGATTTTGCGCTGGTACTATGAAAAGGTTCCTGCGGTGCGAAAGGCCCTAATGGCAACAGGACATGGACAGCTTGGTCTTTCCTGACTCTCTTTCGTATGATCACTAAAGGTACTTGCTGTTTGTAGCGTGATGATTTGATCTAAGGTCAGTTAATATAGCATTTTTAGGTCCTAATGGACACGTTTCCTAATTTGTAACAACATTCAGCTGGGATAATGTAATATCCTCATCACTGAGGAAACCTTTCCAAGAAACCTCATGAAGAGCAGAGAGACGGCTCCCTCAGTGAGTTTTCCTTTGGCCTCTGAATCTGAAGAGTACAGCTCGCTCCTGTTACATCGCCTTGAGAAAACAGTACGCCATTGTTTGCTGCGGAATGCACAGGGAATTTTGTGTCCAAAAAAAGGAGGCTTAGCTTAAACCTGACCCCTTCATTGTTTATTATTCACCTTTCGTCATGTTTACTTTGTTGTTTGGGTCAAAAAAAAAAAAGCCATTTTGCATCAAGACCAAATTTTAATTTTGTGAGGATCACTCTTTGAAAGTTTGGCCTTCGAAAATAATGGCTCCATATGCATGAAATCCTGCCTCTCACCCACTTAGGAAACAAAATACTCTTACAATTTGAAATAAGAGACTATTGGATTGTGTGTGTCTGTGTGCGTGATCGTCTTTTTTTTTTTTGGTGGCTGTTTTCCTCACATGACTCTCTTGAGATGCTTCAGTGCAGCTGGAATTAGGAAATATAATACTACACGTACTTGAATACTGTATTGACCTATTGTGAAAATGTTAACTTTTTTATAGTTGTGCTAAGCAACTTTGTCCAGATCAATAATTGTTCAAAATACATTTAAAAAGCAATTTATACATATTTTACATTTTTGGGTGACAAAGTAAAAAAGTTTAGAGTTTAAAAGTTTAAAAAAATAATAATAAAATAAATAAAATAAAAATAAACTCTTTAAAATTATTAAAGCTAATGTGCAGTAATATACAGGAAAAATAAAAAAAGGAAACAACTTGATCATTTGATACAGTAGGTAAAAATAACATTCATTACATGGCAATGTTGTAAAATGCCATGTGGTACAACCTCTGCAAAAATGTATATGAATTTTTAGTTCTTGATATTTGTTTAAAAATAAATGAAGAAATAAAATAAAACCTGAATTTTTTTTATTTTTTTATTTAACATTTGTAAACACGTATTCAAAGTGTAAAAATACTGCATTTGACATCTAAACTTTTTTTTTTAAATGGTATAAAAGTTTTTCAGAGCCATATGAAATTAGTGTGACTTCAAATATTACATTTCTTACAACTTGGATAAGTGAGCACCACCTCATTTTTTTATACCAAAAAGGTTAACATAATGCTGCAGTATATAGTCCATCACCACTGTCATATTGACTAGCTAAATATGATCAACAAACATATTTCACTTGACATTTGAGAGTCTCTGTAAATTGTCATTGAGCTTGTATGGCTCTGACTCTCATGTGGTGACAGCAGCTGTTTGTGGCCACCCACATCCTGGCACGGTCATCAGCTGCGCTAATTTTAGGCTCTTTACATGTCAGGAAGAATGGTAAACCTGCAAGCCTTTCATCGCAGACCTTGATTGGAATTTGACATAAGTTTCCACCCAAAGCTTAAAAACAAACCCAGCAAACCATCTATTAAGCGTTTTTTGGATCCTCTGTGCACCTGTTTTGAAAGATTCCTTCTGTAAATCATCAACAAAGCATTAAAGCTCTCAGGATGAAGTATGCCTAAATGAGGGGCTGAAGACTCTGGCCTCTTCTTACTTTGTTGACACAGTTTCATAGCCGTTAGAATGACATGAACACATCAGAATCTGTGGTATGTGCTATTGTAGTCTTGAGATACTGAGCCTGTTATAAGTATTTGGGCAAGTATCTTCGGTGCTTTAACAAAATAAATTACCCTAAAATTAAAATGTTGTTTATGTACTCATGTAACCCTCATGTTGTTCCAAATCTGTATGATTTTTCTTTCTTTCATGTAGCACCAAAATAAATGTTAGCCATGATGTTCATGATCCTATTTTCCATGCAATTATAATGTGGTCATGCTACATCAAGTACAAAAAAGTACCATAAAAGTATTTTCCGTAAAAGTGGTCTATAATAGTGGCTTTTTATTATGAGGCTTAATGGGTTCTTAGCTAAGTGGGCTTATTAAGGTCAGTGGCAGTGTTCCTAATAAGCATTATTCCAAATAACGCTAACTAATAATATTAATTCAACCAAACAACTACACTGTAAAAAAATTAATAAAATAATAAAAATAAATAAATTCATAAAATAAAAATAAATGAAGAATAAAATAATTTAAAAATAAAAAGATGAGTTTTCTTAAAAAATAAATCAACTAGCGGCAGAGTTGTAGTTGTGCCAATTAATTTTTGATAGTCTGGTTGTTCACCCAAACGAACATTTTAAGATAAATCAAAAGCTTACTAATCTAACTTTAAGAAACAATTTTTCACAGCTAAGTGAAGTCCACTAAACTCAAAATTGTTTAGCAGTTGGTTGAGTACATTCTGTTGAACAAACCTAGCCTAAACACTAATTACTGTAATGGTGACTTAAAATAAAACACAATCAAACCCCAAAGTGAATGTTTTATCCTTTATTCTTCTAAAAGACGATTAAATGTACACATCCTCATAACTCCCCATGTTTTGACCAAACACACAAAATGAAATGAAGTGGACAAATAGTTCTCCAAAAGGCATGCTTAGTAATACATGCAACAGTATGAGGTTCAATGTGCTTAGCGTTATACATTATTACAATATTTATATTTCATAAATACATTCCATATTAAAATGTGAAAATGTTAATCCTGAAATCAAGTCAAGACCAGCTGTGATAATAATAGTGGCAGTTTTAAGCAAGGTGGAATTATTCTGATTAAAATTATCAAAAAAAAAAAAAAGATATAAAAATAAAAAATATATGTTTGTGAAAAATTTCCCACAGTGCTCCAGCATTGTGATGGTGGCTTTTGCATGGACTAGGAACATTTACATTTTCTTCAGATCTAATTTGATGTAACTATTTTGCTTGTCATTTATAATGTCAGATGTAACGTTGAGCACCCTAAACCATTAGTGTGTTTTTTTATAAGTGCTCTGTTCAAGCAGTTGGCTCTTTATTCACCTTTTTAAAAGTATCTTATTTTATTTTATTAACTTATTCTTCATTTCTATTATGTATGTACATTTTTATTTGTTTCTCCTCTGTGAATACATACATGTATGTCTCTTCTGCAAATCACACTTTTTAAAAGGGGCTACACAAATAAAGCTTTCCTTAAAGTGTGCAGACTAGGCTTAACACATTACAAACTGATAAACACAAATCATCCTATGAGTGAATTCCGCCTCAAGAAGTAATAATCAGCAATACAAAACTTGGTCTCTGTATATTATTGTCTTCAGACTGAATCATGAAGGAATTTAATTCTTAAAACTTTAACAATTGAATAATTTATTAACATTTTTACATTGATAGGGCCCTATGAAATGTGTTAATTTATCAGAAATTTTAGATTTTACATTTATGATTTAATAATTTTTTTTAAATCGAAAATGGTGGTAATCAAATGAAGGCATAAAACATTAACATTTTAATTTATCTTTTAAAACAATTAAATGAAAATGAATTTTTTTTTGTAAACAAAGTGCTGCACAACCAAAGTCTACTGTTATAATTAAAACAGAAGAAAAAAATTATTAACAAGACAGGGATTTTAATGTATAATAGTAATGTATTTCTGCCACAATATCTACACAATCTTTTATTTTGATGGGTTGTTGTGAAGACTTTTGAGTTTCTGTGTGCATTTAATGATTTTTTAAAATCAAATGAAATGGTGACATCATGTGCACTTGAAACTGTGGCACTGACAGAACATGCAGAATTCATATTTAAATAGCAGTCTTTTGCACTTTAATATTCATAATAATCTGATTACGTGTACATCCCTCATTTTGATTTATTAATTCAAATTTGGCAAATTCCGTGACATTCTGTTTTATACTGTAAATTCCATTTTTATGATTTCACGACTGCGTCCTCATTTTCCACATCATGGAAATTTAAGGACATAAATGTGCTCATTTTCAGCTCTGTCTGTTGCAATACTGAATGTCTCCCATTAAATGAAAGATGCCTCTGATATGTGACTCAAGTACACAAGACTGATCATCACTCACATGAACACAGACCCTCGTTTCACATCCCTGACTAATTGCTGCAAGGCACCACTGCTTAGACATGGAACGCTATTGACATTTGAGTGATGCTTCCCCTCTAGCTCTGTCTTGAGGCATCATAAGTCTCTCTTTCTGTTTCACAGAACTGTTCGAACTGTCCTGAGCTTGTTCTCGGTAGCAGGCGCGTGAGGCGTCTTCTTCTTCTTCTTGCTTTACGGCGGATCGCAGACTTATAAGTGCATTACCGCCACCTATCTCTCAAATGGACCATTGACACTCTAATGCACTTACCGCAAGGTTTAATTTGGTTTTGTTTGTGTATGTTTTTTTGTTTGTTTTATTTTATGTTTTAGCCGTGATTCCCATTCACCTCCATTATAAGACTGGCAGACTGCAACGGTTTGTGTTAAAAATCTTCGTTTGTGTTCTACTGAAGAAACAAAGTCACCTACATCTTGGTTGCCCTGGGGGTAAGCAGATAAACATCAAATTTTCATTTTTGGGTGAACTTTGAAATATATAACTTTGGGTGATCCCTTTAAAGGGGTCATATGATGCGATTTCAAGTTTTCCTTTCTCTTTGGAGTGTTACAAGCTGATTGTGCATAGATAAGATCCCTGAAGTTGCAAAGACTAAAGTCTCAAAACCAAAGAGATATTCTTTATCAAAGTTAAGACTCTGCCACGCCCCCCTGTCTGGTCACGGGACTCTGTTCCCCTTTCAGGCTGTCTTTACATTTATTTTGAAAGATGAAGCTCGCGATTATGGTAAGGGGCGTTACATTTCCGACGAGTGCTTGCGGTGTTCGGCCAATCACAATGCACTGGGTCAGCTGGCCAATCAGAGCAGACTGTGCTTGTCGGAAGGAGGGACTTTGTAGAAAACGAAGCATTTGACAGAGGCGGGGCATAGAGGACCTACAATAATGTACATTATTTGAAAAATAATGTGTTTTTTGAACATTAAAGCATGTCAACATATTCTGTTACACCAAATACACAAAATAATGATCTTTAAAAAAGCATCATATGACCCCTTTAAGTACGTTGAGTGAATCATATGTCATTTCAAAACATGAAGCTTTCTTAGAGGACCTTTATCTCAAAGCAACAGTGTTGTTATCATTAGCTTAAATTAATTGAAATAAAGCCAAAATAAAATAAGATGCAAGATGAAACACTTGATGAAAATTAAGAAATGCTTGCTTGGCCCAAGTTCAAGTACTAAAATTATTAACTGAAATAAAACTAAAACTAAACTGAGAAAAAAAAACCTACTAAAAAGTACAAAAAAATTTCAAATAAAAGATGTATTAAAAAAAAAAAAAAAGTGTGATAGTCACAGTCATAGCTTAGCAATGATGTACTGTTAACAGAGACAGCCTATGACACGTGTAACTGGCGTGTTTTTGGTCATCAGTGATTTTGGAGGAGTTTTGGGTAAGGCTGGCATTGACCTCAGAGAAATCACAAAGTGCTCAGGCAGGATGATTGTGTCCAGTGGTGTTAGTCAGACTAAACCCACTCCACCGCCGGGGATTGACAGTGTCCAAAACAGCCACACAACAAGTATCTAAGTAACATTTCTGTTGCCACGAAAGTTAAGTGACCCTGTGGAATGACCCCAGTTGATTTATGTAATACTGTCAATTTTTGTGACAGTCACAATTCACCATCAAACTCAGAGGAGTGTGTGTACGCAAAATGAATAAGTAAGAGTTTTTTAATGTTTTTGAAAAAAAGTATTTTATGCTCACCAAGGCTATATGTGACCCTGGACCACAAAACCAGTCATAAGGGTCAATTTTTAGAAAATTGAGATGTATACATCATCTGAAAGCTGAATAAATAAGCTCTCCATTGATGTATGGTTTGTTAGGATAGGACAATATTAGGCCGAGATACAACTATTTGAAAATCTGGAATCTGAGGGTGCAAAACAAATCTAAATATTGAGAAAATCGCCTTTAAAGTTGGAAATGTACTAAATATCTTCATGGAACATGATCTTTACTTAATATCCTAATGATTTTTGGCATAAAAGAAAAATCTATAATTTTGACCCATACAATGTCCAGGGTCACATTTTTTTTTTAATCAAAAATACAGTAGAAACAGTAGTCTTTTAAAATATTATTAGAGTTTAATAGAACAGTTTTCTATTGTAATATATTTTAAAATGTAATGTATGCTGTAAATGTAAAATCCATAAATTATTTTAAATAATATAAAATAATAAAAATATATAAAATGATACAAAAATCTAAATAAATCACTTTAAAATAAATCAAAGATGAAAAATTATATTTGTTTACCTGCATGTAACGTGACCATTGACATCAGAGAACTGAACATATGAATGTTGTTAAATTATTAAAATATTAACATCTCAGGAGATACGTCAAGTACATATTTAAGGTCAAAGGGGTTCAGCTGACAAAAAAATTGGGGAATACTTGATCTATAGAAATAAACTGACTCACAGATATTGTATGTTACACTCGGGCCTGGTTAAGAGAGGCACCTGAGACTCTGTGGTCCCACACACAGTGCAAACACTCTTCGCTCACACATGGAGAGGATTATGGCCTTATCACACTGACACTGTTTTGAGAGTATTTCCCCTATGATGGCTCTCTGGCCAAGAGATAATATTTGCCTGATGCGGTCCATTAGAAGATGTGGCATGTGATCAGAGTGGGTTGTTGTGTGTTTGTGTGAGTGACAGTATGCTCTAATGGTTTCAGTTCTCAGCCCCTGAGATCAGTTCACAAGCTCTTACACTGGTGCTCATCCAAAATATGTTTGCTAAACGTTCCCCCGTGTCTTGTGCCGGGAAAAGCCACAAACTTCCCGTTCCTGCTTTTGATGTCATTTTTTTCTCAGTTCAATGTGTCAGAGCAGATTTTTTTGGCATAAAAGAAAAATCTATAATTTTGACCCATACAATGTCCAGGGTCACATTTTTTTTTTAATCAAAAATACAGTAGAAACAGTAGTCTTTTAAAATATTATTAGAGTTTAATAGAACAGTTTTCTATTGTAATATATTTTAAAATGTAATGTATGCTGTAAATGTAAAATCCATAAATTATTTTAAATAATATAAAATAATAAAAATATATAAAATGATACAAAAATCTAAATAAATCACTTTAAAATAAATCAAAGATGAAAAATTATATTTGTTTACCTGCATGTAACGTGACCATTGACATCAGAGAACTGAACATATGAATGTTGTTAAATTATTAAAATATTAACATCTCAGGAGATACGTCAAGTACATATTTAAGGTCAAAGGGGTTCAGCTGACAAAAAAATTGGGGAATACTTGATCTATAGAAATAAACTGACTCACAGATATTGTATGTTACACTCGGGCCTGGTTAAGAGAGGCACCTGAGACTCTGTGGTCCCACACACAGTGCAAACACTCTTCGCTCACACATGGAGAGGATTATGGCCTTATCACACTGACACTGTTTTGAGAGTATTTCCCCTATGATGGCTCTCTGGCCAAGAGATAATATTTGCCTGATGCGGTCCATTAGAAGATGTGGCATGTGATCAGAGTGGGTTGTTGTGTGTTTGTGTGAGTGACAGTATGCTCTAATGGTTTCAGTTCTCAGCCCCTGAGATCAGTTCACAAGCTCTTACACTGGTGCTCATCCAAAATATGTTTGCTAAACGTTCCCCCGTGTCTTGTGCCGGGAAAAGCCACAAACTTCCCGTTCCTGCTTTTGATGTCATTTTTTTCTCAGTTCAATGTGTCAGAGCAGATTTCGGTAATTGTGATGCATTCGGTTTCTCAGTCGTTTATTCACTTCCCCAGCTTCTCCTATGAGATCAAGACCTTTAACTCAAGACAAAAGCCTTTTGTGTTGTTATTTCATCTGTGGAGAATTTGCTGCTGCCAGTAAGATGGGGTAGCATACATACTGAAGCGCCCTATGAAATCAGTTTTATTTTTTTCCAAAATTCAGTTTTTTCCCGTTTTAATTTTTATGGATTCCATTCTTTTCAGTTTTAATTTTTCTGGACTCCTTTTTAATGATTAAATTAAATGTTATTAATCAAAATGCATGTTTAATTAATTATAATCATGAAACGTATACACTTTAACATCAATTTATTAAAAGTTTTTAAAAAATTACATGTTTAGGGCCCTATGAAATGTTTTATTTTTTCTTACCTTATGTTTTGTTACCATATTCTGTGTTTTAGCATGTCTAATTATTTGAATGTATAAAAACAACTTAATTTATTAACATTTATTTTTACAATAGCTTTATAAAATGTTTTTTTTTTAAATTCTGTGTTGTGTATTTAAAATGTTCTGGTTATCAAGTGAAGGCATAAAACATTAATTTAATTAATCTTTTAATAAATGAAAATTAAACAAACTTTTTTTTGGCAAACAAAGGGAATTTAATAATTTTAGAAGTAGTAGTATTATTCAAGTCAAGTCACCTTTATTTATATAGCACTTTATACAATACAGATTGTGTCAAAGCAGCTTTACAGTGTCCAACAGGAAAATAGTTTGTTAATAATGCAAGAGGACAATAATAATTAGTCATTTTTCCAGCTAAAGTCAGTTCATTGATGATTCAGTGATGTCATCATCCAGTTCAGCTCTCTTCCAATAGTGTCTGTGCAATCAAACCAACAATATTGCCAGAAAAGCAAGCCAATATTGCCGGGGGAGGGTAGTAGTAGTATTACGTACATGATTCTACTGAACATAGTAATATATTTCTGGCACAATGTCTTCAAGTTAAACAACTTTTATTTTGACGGGTTGCCATGAATACCTTTAAATTTCTGTGTGTATATGACATAATGATAGTTTTACTCAAATGAAACCGTAAAATGCTCTTTTACAGTTTTACTACTCTCAGAGTAGTTCTGCAGATGTTCATGTATTTATGTTTTATTTAGTGAGACTGCAGACGCTGAAAACACCGCACAGTATGTGTAGTAAACAAAAAACGCGTGACTGCGCCATTCATTCACACAGAGACACGCAGAACATGCAGGATTCATATTTAAATAGTCATTTTGCAGCTTAATATTTACAGAAAGTGATTTGGTGTCCCTTCAAATAAAGACAGTCACTTGCTTTGTTTCTGAATGAATCAGTTGAATGAATGACTGAATGACTCACTCATTAAGTTTTAGTTTCATATTTAGAATAGCCTATCATTTAATTTAAAGAAAAGAATGAAAAATAATTTCAATATTCTGTAAACCTGTCAATGCCCATTTAAAACCCATGAATCTCATAGCCTTATTTATGCAATTCTAATTGCAGTGTAAATGCATTCATGCCACCTCAGTCTCTGTAAATATACCCTAATACCTCTTCAGATGCAGCTTCTGAAAACAATGTTATGGCCACATTGTAGCCTTAAAAGTTTGTGTCATAAATTCTTTGTTCAATCAAAATATTTCTTTCTAAAGCAATTTTTTTTTTAATGTCAATTCCGTCTATTCACATTTTACACTATAATGACTTCAAATTTGTGGGTAATTTCTCAGATCAAATTGGTGTGCGATTCATTTGATTTGATTCATTAATTGGTACATCATGAAATTAATTAGATTAAAGTTTTTATTTGTTTGCCAGCCCTGATAATAATAATAATAATTATTATTATAAATACCTGTTACAAAGCCTAATATTTTACTCATTTATGAAGCACAGAAGTGCTAACAATGCTTTTGAAAAATGCACCCCTGTACATATGTGAATCTCAGCAGATTTGAATGGCAGCTGTTTCCTGCAGTAACAGGAATGTTGAGTATCAAGAAGTTTGGCAGTCCATCCTCACTCTTTTCTCCATGTCTGTTAAAAGGTTTTTGGCTTCAGCAGGGCTATGATAGGCGTGAAGTATTGCTGTGTCTTTGACTGCACAGGAAGAGTTGAGGGGACACTTTAACGGCTGATTTTTGTCCTCGTCTGACCCGATTTCCTGGAGCGTCCAGGCCTTTTCCATTTAGTGTGTGGAGCGAATGTTGAATTTCTGAAGCACCGTTCATCAATATGTCAGAGGACTAACTGTGCAACATCCACTTGATGTTTGGCAAGTGCTGTTCATTGTAAAGGGCTAAATAGACTTTTCCAACACGGGTTTCAGAGGCCGTTTGCAAAGTTATCTCTGTGTTTGACATAACCTTTTCTAGACGTTCAAGACATTAACATAGCTCGCTAGATGCGTCATGATGGCTGTGAGCACATATGGACTGTTACAGTAGCTCATGGCTGTCAGCTGTACGGCGGTGGTGCCGCCCTACCCAGAATTCCATTTGTCTGTGGCGGAACGGCTTGTCCTTGGTTCCCCTGACAGCCGTAAAACCCACTTTGAAAGTCTGACTCATAACAGGGCAGTGTGTCTGGCGCACTTGGCTGCGAGATTGACCTCTGGAGCGGCCGTGGGTGCCGGGAACGATCGCTGTCCCTCCAGACAAGTTCCACTGAGGAATTTGTTTACTTGTGGTGGAGCTACAAATAACGAGAGCGTTTATGTACAACTGAATAACTTCCTGCTCTCCAGGCAGGCACATAACAAAAACAGGCCAAAAGGGGATGTAGTGGACACTTGACAAATTTAGTGTGGTCTTACAAAACATTTCTTTCTTTCTTGTTGCAATCCACTTATAATGTTAGTCAAGGTGTCTTGCTTCACACTCTTTGTAATTATTTTTCATAACAGTTTTTCACCATCTTACTGACCCTTACAATTGAACAATCTGTGTTTTTAAGACTTCTATAGAATGCGAATGCACTGTTATGGCCAACATCTTCACACATTTACAGTTATGGGGGTTTGTTGGCTTGTCAAACATGTTTTTTCTTGCCTTGTTTTTTCTATAATAGTGTCTTGTAAAGCCTGCATTGCATATTTCAAAAATATCTAATAATTATATATATATCTATATA
>NW_015539930.1:2216812-2262223 GCF_001515605.1 Sinocyclocheilus anshuiensis
TATATATCCAAAGTTTTCATTGGCAGCCATGTCAAAGTGGGCTTCAATTGAAAATTATGTTGAGACTTTAATAAGCAAGCTAGTTTCAAATGAATTTTCAACTGAAGCCCACTTTGACATAGCATATTTATTTATTTTTAATTATTCATTCATGCGTTCACTAGTTCATTTATTTATTTTACATTTTTCCTTCATTTTAACTTAAGTGGCAGTGCAAGTCATCCATACACTTATGTCACCTCTCTTATGCTATTTTTTTCCCCCTGTGTTCACAGGCTTTTGGTAACGCTAAAACAGCCCATAATAACAACTCCAGCCGTTTTGGGAAGTTCATCCAGGTGAACTATCAGGAAAGTGGCACTGTTAGAGGGTAAGAGCTTCATGTGTCTGCGTCTGCAGTGCTGTAGAGGTGTTTGGAACCCCTGTCTAATTTGGTGTTTGTTCTTATCCAGGGCATATGTGGAGAAATACCTGTTGGAGAAATCCCGACTCGTCTATCAGGAGCACAATGAAAGGTAGGAGATCTTGTATGATTTGTTGATGACGTTGTATATTCATTTTAAATCATTTCATTAATATACTGGGCTAGACAACAGTTTATTTAAACTAAAGAGAGTGTAGATTTGGTAGAAGCTCATGAGGAAATAAATCCAGTAGTGAACATGTGGGAATCATATCTCCACAGTGTTCAGTATTGTCAGAGTAATTGTTCAGTTTATATGTGTGAATCTGAGCTTTATCTTCTGGCTGTCTTTACCAGTTCAACTGGTTTCATGGCATGAGGGTTTATGAAGGAAACAGACCATAATTTCCTTGTTTTTGAGAGTTTGGTATAAATCACAGCAGTCATATTTCAGTATCGGGGACGTGCTTTATCAAACTGAAACCAGCTTGTCCTTACCAGCTCGGTCAGTGACATGAGTTTTTAATTTTTTTTTATTAAATCTATTAATTTATTTAAAAAATCAACACTAAAACTACCATTCAAACTAGGGCTGCACGATAAATCTCATGCGATATTTAATGCGCATCTTGTCAGAAAGCCGGTTCTGTAATCAGCGGTAAATCTCCATCACCTGCGTGCTTTCACATTGAGCAGCATTAACTACACAGAGCCGTTGTTCACTGACGAGCTGCGCTAAACCACGCGCGTTAAATATCGCATGCGATTTATCGTGCAGCCCTAATTCAAACATACAATGAATTGAATGCACTTCTTTTTTGTTTTTAATTTGTAAATTAAAATTAATTTGATATTTTTTGAGGCATAAAGTAAAAAATATAAGGGTGGTACAGTTGTCCTGATTGTAAACAAAAATGTCTTCAGTGGCTGTAATTGTGCACAATACAGTGTTTGCACACGTTCACACACATAAAGACTTGCTGTAAACCTGTTGAGACTGGTTAAGAAACCTTGTATATAATCCAATCTGCTCCTGTTTGGACAAAACTGCAATCCTTTATGTATTTATAAGCTCATATGTTCATACTGCACCTGATGTTGCATTGTTTTGTTCTTCTAGGAATTACCATGTGTTTTACTACCTGCTGGCAGGATCGAGTGAAGATGAGAGAACAGTGTTCCACCTCAAAAAGCCTGAAGAATACCATTACCTCAATCAGGTACGGCCTGATACCGCTGCATGCACCGTACTCACCATCAGTGACCCTATTTACAACTGGTATTAACATCTGCCTCAGTTGATCCAGTCACAAGTGGTCAGCCAAGACAAATTGCCATTCACATTTGGCATTAACACGCATCTCCTGTGACCACTTGCGATTGAATCTCTGATTTCATGACCACTTACATCACTTACCATTTCAGTGTGTCACTGCATATTGATGTCAGGCTTACGGAAGATGTTCCTTGAAGTCTTGTGCACATTTTTATGTGGGCATTTCCAAATTTTCCATTAGCTTGAATGTTTTCTTTTCAAGCCTAGCTGAAAAATTTAAAAAACATTTTTTTTTTTTGCCTGGAAATATTGCAGTAGACGGTTATTCATTGTCCTGGGTGCAAATGATAGACTATATACAAAGAACGCGTACATCTCTGAACATCTTGAGAGGTGGCTTGAGTGATCCACTGTTTATACCTTGAGCTGTCCACATAAGACTGAATATCCTGGGATGTTTTTTTAAAGGGAAAAAAGAAAATTCTGTCATTTTTTTCCCCCATGAAACACAAAAGGAGAGATTTTGGAGTATGTTGATGGTACTCTTTTCCATACAATTAAAGTGGATGGTTACATTGGTTTTCAAGGAACGACAATGCTGGCTAGTTCCTAGAACTATGCGGTGCGAAAGCCCCTATGATTTTGGGTGACAGTAATAGCTACACACTGCGATGTCGCCATCTTTTTTCTGTTGACAGGTTTCAACCATTGTTAAGGTGCAGTACCGCTACTTACTTTGATAAAGTGTCAACCGCATAGTTAGTGGCGCTGGATTTTTTGTATGGTATGTGTAGTATTAGTATGATATCAATATTTAATTTTATTTTTTAAATACCACAGTTATCATCAGTACCTGTACCCTAGTCAGGACCATGGCGCACTGCCTCTGCTGTTAAAAATCAACAAAGCTTTGTTAAGAGAACTGGACGGCAGCAGTTTTTTGTGGTGTGCCGTTGTGGAGTCAGTTTTTGTGATGAGTGCGTGTCAAGCAGCTGCTTTTCTGAGGCCGTAACAGACCCATTGACGGATTCACTCTCACTGGGCAAACAGGAAGGAGGGGAAAATGGAGGAAACAGATTCCACAGTTCATTCCTTTCAGCTGGCCCAGTGGTCTCGCACACAGAGACGCTTTAAAACCTAATCCCCCACAGAAAGCAGCCCTGTGCTCCTAACATGCCCCTCATTTCCATAACACACACCTGCCTCATGCTTTTGTTTCTGTGTGGAAAGCTGTTGCGTGCAGCCGTCCAGTCTTTTGTGTGCTTATGAAATGTTAAATGTTCAGGAATATTAACATTGCATGTGTTAATGGATGTGTGCGTTTTCTTTTTTCAAATATGTCTGCGTCTGTGTATCTTACATTGCAAACAAAATTAGAAGAGCTTTCGCAAAACACCAATCTTCAGTCTGATTGGCTAGCTTTCACGTCACATGCTAAAAATATCAAAACCACTTGTCGGTTTTTGGTTGACAAGACAGTCATCATGACCCATTGCTACTCAGTAATTTTGAGCAGCATTTGACAGTCGCTAGCAGAGGTCTTGGGGTTTCACATACAGAGGATCTCTGTTGTCTCCAGCCAAGAGTTGCTCTTTTTGTCCTTGATCTCTTAATAGATAAGAGTAGTCGTGATAAACTTGTTAGACAAGAGCAAATACTAAACGTTATTATGTTTTCTTTAACGTTCACAGTAAGATTCAATTAATTATTAGTGCATTAGATACAACAAACAATCAATGTGTGTTACAGCATTTATTAATTTGCTAATTTATTAATTATATAGAATACATATAAGATTATTACAAATTGTTCATTGTTTTTCATGTTATGTATTGGGATATAAATGTTAACACATACAGCCTTATTATAAAGTTTACCAGATTCTTTATAAATTAAATCATTTCATTATTGTATACATCCTTATAAAGTTACACATTCATTTCTCCTGGGTATAAAAATTCACACATAACCCAAATTCAGAATCTGTCATCTCAGTGTGTGCCATCTTTTGTCATAATTGATTTGGTGTACATGTCATTTTTTGCTTTTGCCTTGTCGGAATGGAATAGTAGCATACTGCTTGTCACACTATTCAGCATTTACAGAATTGACTGAATGTATTTATTATTCCTTTTTTTTTTTTTATTGTAGACATGTGAAACCGTTCGTAGTGTGCAACAATAAATGTTTCAAACCACGGTATGCGACATTGGAAAACACGTCATATGGCAGTTATTGTCTATAAAATAAAGTTTCGTTTTCATCCTGTTTTGCAGAAATGTCAACTTTTGAAGGTCCAGTAACAGAAGTTAAGAGACATTAAAATTAGAGTTAATGTTGATTGACCAGTCCATTGCATTGTGGGATATCTCACAGTGTACTCTGTTGTATACTGCACCTTTTAGCAAATGTAGTAGGCCGTCTGAGTATTCCATGTGCAAATTATACATACTGAAAATAAAACTAAAAATATGAGTAGTATGGCAGTATCCCATTCCCATCCATAGCCTTTGTGTTTCTAACCCAGAGCATGTGGCTATATTCTGTAATGCTTTTGTTCTCCCATTTAAAAACTGCATGTGTTTAACAGACATTGTGTGGAATGTTGCTCTAATCCCATCTACCTTACTTCCAGATGACAAAGAAACCTCACAGGCTGCATTGGGAAAATTACTATGAGAACGAACCGGTCAGTATTGAAATAATGTGTCGTCGCTGTACAGAGACAAGTCACTGGCTCCACAAATCACTTTCCATAGCTTTTCCTTCGCACAACACACCTCTCCCATCCTCTGTGTTTGTGTGTGTGGCTCAGGATGTTATTAGTGTGCTCACTGCGTCTCACTGGCTTTCTCTTGGGCTGTGCATATTGTTTGGTCATTGTGTTTTTGAGGTGTTCCCTGATCTGGCGTCATGCAATTCTTCTGCTTCTATAAATACTTTGAACTCTGGGCATCTCGGTCAGATCTCTGTTGGCAAGTAAACACTACAGTTGGTTGGATAAGAGTGATAAGCAACAGTACAAACAGGCTTTATTTGCATTGGAAGGTTGTTACAAATGTAAACTTGTGATACTTGAAATACTAGTGTCACAAATTGTTTGTAGTTGCATAGTCAGTACAAATACTAGAACATTTCATTTGTTAAAAATGTGTAAAAAAAAAAAAAAAAGGTTAGATCAAGTGTTAATGCTAATATTAAAGGCACAATATGTATTTTGCTGACTTGTGTACTTGCATTATCCCAAATGTTTAGAAGAATGTTTAAATCCAGAGAAATAAGCAATTTTAACTAGTGACACGGACCGTGTCCATAGTGTCATTGTGTCGCCTGCCAATGACGTCATAACCCCTCAATTTCCGGTTTTGTTTTGTAGAAAACATGGAAACACCAAAGACGCTTTAATATGTTGTGCGTTTTAATAGACCGGTGACGACCGCACAGAGTAGCATTATAACAGAACTTTTAAATGTATCTTGTATGATAAAACAGCTTTTTCCCCACATACGCACGACCGGAAGGAGCGGAAGCGGTCGACTGTGGCATAATAAAAGCTCCGCTGCTTTCGAGCCGTGTGTCGCGCTCGTTCAGCGGCCTCGTTTCGCTTCGACAGCTTTCAGCCTCACCCTGCTTCATTCTACTACGTTAATAAATCTTTAATACATTAGCTCATCCATGAACATGATTTCTGCCCGAGTCCCGTCGGATTGCATCGGCTGTGGGGATGAAGACCACAACTCCCATGATTCCACACTCAGTCACAGCGTCATCAAACTACGCCTTTGTCTCTGTTTATTTTGAATACTCAGCCCTCTAGTGGCGAAAATTACATATTGTGCCTTTAATTGTAAGTAAACAATACATTTAAAGATATAAAGCATACAGCTTTCAAAAAATGTTCACACAGTAAACATGGCCAAGTGAAAAGCTCGTAATAAAATGAAAAACAAAGAAACACACTACATAGATACAGTGGCAGATATATTAGTTTGCATTTACAATTTAAAGCTTAATGCACAGATCTACTTGGTCAAATGTTGCTCATCTTGTGGCACTATTGCTAGTTCCGTCAGCAGCATCTGTGACACGGTATAGTAATACACTTTGAAATTGAAGCCTACTGGGCAAGTACACAACATTGTGAAGAAATGTTTCAAATATGCAACTACCACACTATTTTGAACAAATACTTGGTGTTGGTAGACCACGTTGCCATCTCTTCCTTTAATAGGACTGCACTGTTTACAAATCTGCCTTTAACCCAACATTCATAGAATAAATGTCCCACTTTGAATGGGCGGTTTAGACAACTTTAGAAATCAAATATCAAATATTTTATAGTGAAGATTGTGTCAATGCTCTTAACAAAAATATAAACTTCTTTCAACTGTCAAGTGAATTCATGTACAACTTTTTCCTTTTGTTTAAAAAAACTTGAAGGATGAAATAAAACATTTGCCTATACTAAATGATAAAAAATCTGGCAATTTCCATTTAAATTGACATTTTAATAGTGAATTTCCTGCTCCACATTTGATGGCGTGACTAGACCTCTGATGGAGATCTGATTGTTTAGTGCTGTAAACAGTTGTTTTTTTTTACACAATTGGAATCATGCAAAGCCACATACTTTAGATTAAGCTTGATTAAGCTTGAGATAAACTTGAACACTCTACACGGAAAGAGTTTGCACAAAACCAATGACCAAATCAACATGGGTATGTTGGCATGTTTGTTATTTTTGGTATGGTTGTATTTCCTTGTTAGCTCAGTGTCTTCATGCTCTCTATCAGGGGTCTCAAACTGTTGCCCCCTGGATATGGCCCCTAACTGTCCAACAACACTAGATCGCTTGTGTTATAATAAACAAATTTATTTACACAGTTGAAGTGAAACTTCTTAAGTTTTGCCTCTCTTTTTGAGGTACTGCACAACTGATATTCTGAATGAAACACAATTGTTTTAATTACAAATATCATACGAATTGATCACTATGTCTTTTAATCATTGGCATCATGAGGCCACTAAACCTGAAAAGCCTAAAAATATATTAATAATTCTGAAAACACTTTTTGTAATGCTTTACTCATCTGCCATGATAACGAGTCTTTGAATTACTGAATTACTTTCTTCATTAATTTTGATATGCAATTAATTGTTATTAAATAAATTAATTAATTGGCATACCATGTTATTAATTAGATTTTATTTTAATTTATTCTGGCCTAGTACAGTAAATAGTTCAAATTCATGATTCTAAAAACACTTGCAAACACATTTGCTGTAACTGTATAACTGGCCCTCAAAAAAAAAAAAAAAAAAGGTAACCCCAGGTAATTTGAGTTTGAGACCCCTGCTGTTTATGCCCGGTTTTGGATTTCCTGTGCCGTGTTTCAATTCACAGTGAACATTATCATGAATGATTGTTTAAAACCACAATCCGAAGGTAAGTGATCATAATGTATTAAAGTGCACAAGAATCATAAAGCGTCTGTACAGAACTATTTCGTTGTATCCATGCCATTTCGCTTCAAACCCAAAGCACAATATGTCTGTATGTTTACTCGGGTCTGTTTTGGTTGAGAAGTTTTACAACATTTAACATGAGAAAAAGTTTTTTTTTTTTTTTTTTTTTACATTTCCTACCCTGAAAATGTGAATGAGAAAAAAACAATTCAGCAGGACTGGCTTTAAACCATAAAGCTTATAGAGTTTCAGCACTGTTTGCCTCTCCACTGCTCTGGTATGCTATACTGTAATTTTGGTATCAGTAATGAAGCGAGGCGATGAAGGAGACACTGTCTCATTAAGGGAAGGACGTGTGTGTAAATTTGACTGTGTTGTTGTGGGTAGGAAGCAGTTAGTGCTAGCTAGAGCCAACCACTGTGGATGGCAGAAGTCTTGCTTCCAGATCTCCAACACTTTGTACCACTATAGTGAAAGAGCAGTTAGATGCACTTACAGCCTTTGAAATTATGCAGCGCTATAAAAATGATAGCCTATATTATAAATCAATACTGTATAAATCAGTTAAAAAAGGAGCATTCACACTATAGCTCCAGTCTACAGTTTTACCAAATAAAAATAAATAATTTAATCAATTTTTTGTGCTTTTGCATTAAAAATAAATAAATAAATAAAAAATAGAAAATATATATTAGGTAAAAATAGTCATAATTATTAAAGGGGTCATATGATGTTGCTAAAAAGAACATTATTTTGTGTATTTGGTGTAATTAAATGTGTTTATGCGGTTTAAGGTTCAAAAAACACATTATTTTCCACATACTGATGCATATTGCTATATGTACATTTGCGATATTTAGATAATTTCTATATATTGCACAGCCCTACTAAACACACAGCGCCTTCATGACATGGCGGCCGCGGCAACAACAATACTACAGCGAGAATAAAAGTTACGCCGCCTTTCTTTGCGTGAACATTTGGGCGGCGTTATGCACATCTTCCCACATCGTGACGTAGACATGTGGGGGCGTGTTAGAACGAGCCATTTTAGCTAGGCGTGGTTGACTCTTAACTTTTATAAAGAATATCTCTTTGGATTTGAGACTTTAGTCTTTGCAACTTTACAGATCTTCTTTATGCACCAAGAGCTTGTAACACTCCAAAGAGAAAGGAAAAATTGAAATCGCGTCATATGACCCCTTTAATATGGGCCTTCTTGGACCAGTAGCTTGTACCAGATTAATATCTGTTTCCAGATTTGGCTTAATCAGACGATAGCATTATCTTGGCCACTATAGTTATGGTCACGATATATTGTGTATGTTTCTAACAGTACATTGAGAGCCACAGATCTTGCAGATGGGAAATCATTATTTATGCTGTGATTTATGAAAGTATAAATTGATTCATCCAGATTTACTTTGCGGGATGGTGCACAAACACAGCTTCACTGAAAACGCTTTTCTTGTTCCACTTGATGGAATGGATCTAGTCATAAATTGCTACTTTTCTTATTGCCTTTGCTGGTGTGCCAGATTTCCAACGTGTGTGTAAAAGGCAAATCACTCTGAATTTTCCACTGCATGGGCAGAACATGCATATGCTAACATTCACCAGGGCCCTAATTTTCAACCAGAAAAATGTGGCAGCTCTTGCTTTTTTGACCAAACTTCATAATGACATGGTGCGCTGAGTCAATCAACCAAACCCTGACGGTTTCTCTCTGGAGCGTTGGCAGCACTTAAGCCCCCCAAAAGCCAAAAAAGCAGTTTGTATACACTGTACACATTTGTGTTTGAATGCATACAAGCAGCTGAAATGCAACATACTATTAGCTTATTATGTGTTAATGTGCTGTTGCATTTTGGAAACATTAATAGCACATCATGTTTATAAGCGTTTTGAAGAAGAGATACTAGAGGTAATTAAATTATATGATTGCATAGCAAACCACCATGAAGAAACCTCAGACTGTGACTGTGGTGTGAACTGGTGTTTAATTGTTTGAAGTGATGGTAACCTTTCTTATTGAAACCAGCAGGATTGCTTCACAGTTGAAGGGGAGGATCTTAAACATGACTTTGAGCGCTTGCAGCTGGCTATGGAGATGGTGGGCTTCCTTCCCGCAACACGTAAACAGTGAGTTTGTCCAAAACACTGGCCCCCTGATGCACATACACAAAAACATTGCATGCAATTTTTATAACTTCATTTATCATTTTTCGGTTATCGCAAAGATCACTAAGAAGTTGTATAGACTTCTTAGGTATTTTTATGATGCTTTTGTGTTGTTTTTAAAGCTTGAAAGTTTTAGTAGCCATTCATTGTAATTGTGTATAAAAGAGTAACCAGGAACAACATGTCGAACATGAATAAATGATAAAATTTTTCATTTTTGGGGGAACTATCAAAGTAATCTGTCATAATACAGGTCTATATAAGTGAACTAAAAACAAAAAAATAAATAATAAAAAGGGTGACCATCATAAAAAATGTATGATGATGATATTTGCGCATTTGTATCTCACTCAATAATGTGATTTTCTTTTCCCTTGCAGGATTTTCTCTCTGCTGTCAGCTATCCTTCATTTAGGGAATATCCGATACAAGAAGAAGATATACCGGGATGACTCCATTGACATCTGCAATCCTGAAGTTCTGCCTGTAGTGTCAGAGCTGCTTGAGGTACAGGATCATTGAATCGCAAACACATTGTTAACTCTACTGTAAGCATTGTCATTTGAACTGACATGATTTACTTTAGGTCATGTTTTTCCCAACCGGCATGTCCTTTTTCTTCCTTATATTCTCCTTATATGTTCCTTATATTCAAGCACCAATATATAATTTTACAATCTAAATCAAGAAATCAGACATCAAAGACAATATTGGCTCAAATATGTCCTGTTATTATCTGTTAGATTTGGCTTAATCAGACGATAGCATTATCTTGGACAGTATAGTTATGGTTACAATATATTGTGTGTGTTTCTAACAGTAAGTTGAGAACCACAGATCTTGCAGATGGGAAATCATTATTCATGTTGTGATTTCTGAAAGTATAAATTGATTCATCCAGATTTACTTTGTGGGATGGTGCACATGCACAGCTTTACTGAAAACGCTTTTCAGTCACTCTTTTCAGTGTAACACAGTGTTAGAGGACTGGAGCTTTCAAACTGTAATTAGGACACTGAAGTACCATGAAAGTAGTCCATACAACTTTTGTGTGTTATTCCCCATACAAATAGCTTTGCTTGATGGATAGACTGAAATTTAGGTCATTTTTGACTGATAATGTTTACCTCCAGTGAGCTTTTTACCTGAGAACCACCACTACCAGCGAGTTAGTGTGTTAAACTCATTCGTAAATTAAGCAAAACCACATACGTTCAGAGTAGATACTACATTTGATGAAGAACTTACTTTGCGACCATTAAAAAAGTACTTTCTATATAGTATAACTGTGCAGTGTGAATGAAATGGGCTCAAATCTGGATGGGCTCAAATCCACCATGTCATTGTCATGTGACTTATGGCATCTGTTGTGCTATTTTACAGCCATTCACAGCTTCTCTCCCATGGCCCCATAGTATAGTAAAGTGTCCATCAAATGTGCACTTTGGAATCTAGGCTGAAGTAGTAGGTCATCTGGATATTTTTCACCTCCTATTTTATGGATACTATTAACTCGGACATACTGCTCTTTTTAAGTGACTGCCAAGGAGAGCAAGGCAGAAAATTTTCATTGAATAATGAAGATTTAGAATATAGCGTTTCAAGCTCTTAAACATTGTTTACTCTTCTATATGTTCAGACTTGCCACATTCAACACACAACACACACATTTCAAGATATTTGAACAAATCTCTTGGAAAAAGAGGAAGGCTGAGTTACTTTTGCACAGGATGGTCAGCAAACTGGCCTACTCAAGGAAGTAGATAGAGTTCCTGAATGAAGGCCATGGAGCCCTGTACTGTGGGCCTACAGGAAATTGTATGTGATTGCTCATAGCCTTTGAACTCAACACATACATAATGTATGCACATTCCTCTCTATACCACGACCTCTTGTGGCCTAATAACGTGATCAAAGCAAACCTGGCCTTTATCTTTAGACACACACCTTCATGAATTTCTCTGAAGAAAAGAGAGAACTAACACTCAAGTGTTTTTACATTTGCCAGTCAGACAGCAAAGAAAAGGAAGTGTGTGTGTGAAGTGTGTAGGCCTGCTTGCACCTTGAAAACACTGTAATATATGCAGATGAGACCAGTCCAGAGTTTTGATGAGCCCTTACACATCTGTTCACAATTATAGAGTTGAATGACTCAACATCAGGCCCAACGAGTTTATATAATTAGTACATTAGATGTAGACATCTTTCCCAGTGTGCATAGACCAGACACATATTTTTCACAGTTCACTGCTGGGTTCATTTCGGTCCTTTAAAGGGATACTCCACCCCAAAATGAAAATTTTGTCATTAATCACTTACCCCCATGTCGTTCCAAACCCGTTAAAGCTTCGTTCGTCTTTGGAACGCAATTTAAGATATTTTGGATGAAAACCGGGAGGCTTGTGACTGTCCGATTGACTGCCAAGTATATTACACTGTCAAGGTCCAGAAAAGTATGAAAGACATCGTCAGAATAGTCCATCAGTGGTTCAACCATAACGTTATGAAGCGACGAGAATACAGTACAGTCTGCATTCATTCATAGTATATCGCAAAATATCTAGTTTCTTCAGCAGTAAAACATATGGATCACACTACAGCTTTAATTCAAGCCTGTGTTTAGTTACATAGATGGACAAAAAAAAAACTAGCCCCAAGCGGCACTAATGGCTGTTAGAAAGATTTCTTTTCAATTGTTGACTTTGGGGCATGCAATGTTGAATTGTCCTTTAAACATCCGGTAGCACTCAGAAAATTGGCTTTTCAAAAGTTTTGGGGTTTCTTAAGACAGAGAGAAACTGCAACGTAACACAAAGAAGTGGATATTCATCCACATCTATATTCTAACAATAATTTAGTAAATTCTAAAAAATTATATAGTAAATAAAAACAATACAGCTATACAACCGTTTCAAATCAAAGTCTGTACACAGTGCCAGAGTCAGCGTGGACAGTCAAGAGACCTCAACACAGGCCAACACTTGTTCATTAACACATTAAAGGGATACTCCACCCCAAAATGAAAATTTTGTCATTAATCACTTCGTTCATCTTCGGAACACAATTTAAGATATTTTGGATGAAAAGCGGGAGGCTTGTGACTGTCCGATTGACTGCCAAGTAAATTACACTGTCAAGGTCCAGAAAAGTATGAAAGACATCGTCAGAATAGTCCATCTGCCATCAGTGGTTCAACCGTAACGTTATGAAGCGACGAGAATACTTTTTGTATGCGAAGAAAACAAAAGTGAAGACTTTATTCAACAATTCGTCTCCTCTGTGTCTCTCCACATCACCGTAGCGCCATTTTGGAGAATATCCACTGAACACAAGCAGCGTACGCTATTCTGTGTCAGCCGCACTGCACGGATGCGCTGTTTTCGTTCAAATCAAAGCGTATTATACACGTAGAAAACGTGTGTCGCGGCTGACACAAAGTAGCGTACGCTGCTTGCGTTCAGCGGATATTCTCCAAAATGGCGCTACAGTGATGTCCTTGTAGTCCTAGTATGTTAAAAATGAGAAACCTGTCTTGTATCATGATAGGTCAAGGAGGAAATGCTCTTTGAGGCCCTGACAACACGGAAAACAGTGACAGTGGGCGAGAAGCTGATAGTCCCATACAAACTTGCAGAGGTAAGCAAAAAAAAATGTCTTTCACTTTTTTTCTTTTAAATGCAATAATCTGATTGGCATAATCAGCATTAAGTAATTTTGGATAATATTACACAAAAGGTTGTTAAAAGTCAGTCAGGCTGAAAAGTTTTTTGAGCTAGGAGGAAATTTGTTTTTTTTTACTTATGTATGACAAAATTTACAAGAGGCTTCATGACTTACATTTAGCAATTCATGCTGTGTGTTACTGTTAAGGACACATGAGAATTAATCATTTAAAATGGCTAAATGTGGTATAATATACGGTAGCACAGCTGTGGTTCATGTTAATGTTTTTTTCAGAATAAACCAGATGGAATGATGTTCATGTAGACGTAGTCAATGTCTAAATATAAATGTCTTTTGTGGTCTGTTTTTGGGGCCTTTCTAAAGAGTTACTTCAATTTTAATTTTTAACATTTCTAATTTTCTTCATTCATCCCTTCACTGACGTGAAGCTCACAGTGAAGTAATGTGCTTCTCAAGGGCTTTTTCATGCTCCATCATCATAATTAGAACCAGCTATAAGGTTTTCAGAGCTTTTATCCAGCATTAGGACTCTGTTCTTCTGTCATCTTTAAATAATGGACTGGCAAACTCTTTTATTAAAATCTTTTATTAAAATTACAGTCACCATTTGACCACCATTTGACTTGATAAATTCCTTGAACTTCATACACTTACAGATTTAAACACTAAAATCCTTGCAAATATAGAGTTAGGTTGTTCATATAACCACAAGTAAAAGTTTTCCCCTCTCTATCTAGAGGTGGCCGATTTATTGTATATTCAAGAGATATGTGTGATGACTTTGCTGGCAACATCAAATTAACCAACATTGTGAATATTTTTCAATTCACAATGGCATTTATACATTGTTTTTTTTTTCTAACCATATAAGATGAATGCATCATCTTTTATGCCAAATTCTTGCATTTAATCAGTAAATTCAATTAGAATATTGAGACACTCTAGGGCTATTGCTAATCTTTTAAAATCATAGCATCACAAAATATCAACAAAATCCATCTTTGCACTACAGAGGTAGCATTTAGATGTATTTACACACAGTGTTTGCTCAGATGCAGCTCAGTTTACACTGCAATTTAAATTACATTTTAATGCTATGAGATTTAATGGAGTTTTTAATTTTATTTATTTTGAAATGATACTAAAACCTGTCTTAATTAATTAATAATGGCGTCATTCATTCATCTGATTTTTTCAAATGGCTGATTTCATTCTCATTGATGAATGGGTCATTGAATGAATATTCTGGAAAGAAATTAGACACTTGTTTGTGTGATATTGTTTAACATTATATCATATGATATACATAAAATACAAAGGGGCATTTTTAACTACATTCTATTTGGATTTGTGAACTGTTCACTGTCAAACTTAAGCTGAACTAGAATATGGAACGGGTCTGTCTCACTGAGGCCCAAATCACAAAATACTGAATCACGGCATCTCCTACTCTAAAAACTGATGACCACAGTAGTAGGACAGGAGCAGATGTTTGACAGAAGCAGTGGCTGAGGGCAGATAACCCTTATTGGTCATGAATATTGGTTGCATTTTGAGTAGTGCTGATTTGAAACCAAAACAAGTCTCCCAGGGATTTTCTGTGTAACGTGAACCCAGAACACACACACTTTCATGCAGAAGGATCACAAATGGTGCACTGTTGTATCTCTGATTGTTTGTAAATGTGTATTAGACAGGCTGCCATAGTCCTTAATGAAAACCAGCTCAGATTCCTCTTTCAGTTCATCCGATAGTCCTTTAAATCAACACTTCTAATCACTGTGGCTGGCTCTTAACAAAATAGTTTTTTTATGGTTCAGCTGAAGTTAAGATCAAGGCTACAACTACAGTAGCGTACTCGACTCTGCTGAATGATGGTTAACTAGTATGTCTTTGCATTTACAGCATGTCCTGCCCAAGACAGGATGTGACAAAACGTGAAAAAAAAAAATCATAATCTCTTCCATCATAATTCTAGTTTCTGTCCCAATCAACCGTGACGAATAACACTATGTTTTGTCTATTGTTTATTTTTATATGTAGTGTCAAGCAGGTCTAAGTGGTTTAGACTAATCAAATCTCTCATTGGTGTTAGCTGTATCCCTGTTACAGAAGATTGGATTGTGAGCAGCAGTGTCACAATGTTGAGCATTAAAGTGCCCCTATTATGCCATTTTTAAGGTTCCTAATATTGTTTTAAGAGTCTCCTACAATAGGTTTACATGCATGCAAGGTCAAAAAACGCTAACGCTATGAACTACCAGAGATTAGAGAAGCAGTTGTCAGTAAAATGACGGGAACACAAAAAAAGATTGGGGTTGTACTGCTGTGGTATATTGAAAAAATAATAATTTTAACCACTGATTCTTTGCAGCCTAATTTTTCGGAAGTGAAATTTACTTTCACAGAGTTCTCTTGACATGAACAAGCTACAGTGTTTGAGGGCGGGATCAAGTTATTCGTGGCCGGCCAACGTAGAACATAGGCGCGCATTATGCAAATGTTTTACACAGTGACGTGTAGCTGTCACAGAAGTGGTATTCGAACTACTGACGACTCGTTTAGGCTGTTCAGAGTTGATTCTTTCTTTCGGGAGACAATAACTTTATCATGCACTTTCGGCTTTGCAGATTGTTTACATTCACACACTGCTATATTGCACAATTCGAATAAGTGATTAGGTTGTAATGTAATGGAGTATTGCCAAATATTTGTTTGGTATCAGTGAACATGTTTGCATTACATTGTCACATCTGTTTTGGTTAAAAAAGATCTCTCAGTCATAACTAAATCAAATTGACTTTTTTCACTCTCTTGCAGGCTGGGACGGTACGGGACTCCATGGCTAAGTCCCTCTACAGTGCTCTTTTTGACTGGATTGTGTTCAGGATCAATCACGCGCTGCTCAACCAAAGAGACTTGGAAGAGTCAGCCAAGGTAAAATCATTTCTGTACCAAAGAATAAGAAGAATGGGTGCTGGATGTTAGCTGGGCCGTTAGCTTTATAGATCACAGTGGAGCCCTAGTGAGTCACCTGACAGCAATTACATTACACAGCAGGAATATGAGTCCATCTGACTGAAACGCACCCTGTTTTTCTGTGGCTCTCACTGCTTTAATCTCTAGATTATGGATGAAGACATTATGTAATGGGATATATTCACTCACAATGACTGGGCCCCTGCTATGTAAAATTCACTAGAAGATTTCTGCCGATCATTATGTTAGAGTCAAGCCTGAAATAAAGTCTATGCAAGTGCGTGAACACAGCTGAAGTTCAGTTTCAAACAATTGTAATATTTTTCAGCTCATGTTAACCTGCTTCACCTTTTATACTGTACATTAATTCACAGAAACCCAGTGTTTAGTCACTGAAGTGTAGTCAACGTTCGCACACAACGCTTGCACTTGATAGGTTGACTGAAAAGCAGGCATGAAAAGCAGCCTATTGCAGTGCAAAATGTAACTGTTGCACAGTGAAAATGCATTTTGGGAGTTTTTATCAGCCATGAAACTGTATTTGCAGTATTTTATTTTAAAACAGCAGTTACTAATACTATTTAGGCCTGAACTAGGGCTGCACGATTAATCGAATGCGATTGTCATGTGCATTTTGTTAAAAAAGCCGGTTCTGTAATCAGCAGGATATCATCATCACGTGCTTAGAATTTATTACACATAGCCGTAGTTCACTGACAAGTTACGCAAAAAAATCACAGACGGTTTTATTGCGTGATTCTGAAATCGAAGAAATCGTTCGCGATAATGACAGCTGTTTGCATAGCTTCTCAGTGAACTACGGCTCTGTGAAGTAAATGCTGCTCCATCTGAAAGCATGTGAAAATACCACATTTAATAACATATTTTTACTCCAAACTCACTTCATAACGTCAGTCGAGTGTTTGAAATAAATCCTTCTGTGAGATGATGTGGCTTCTTACACAGAATAAGGCACGCAACATATTTCATAGTATTTAAGCAGTGATAAAGGCATTGCATTATAAATATACTTTATTTTAATGAAAATTATAATAATAAGAACTCAGATAAACCATATATTGCCGTAGTCGTGTGTTTATTAGTCACGTTGAATCAATATTTTGTTAGTAAAGCCGGTTCTGTAATCGGCAGGAAATCATCATCACGTGCTTTCAGATGGAGCAGAATTTACTACACATAGCCGTAGTTCACTTACAAGTTACGCAAAAAAAATCGCAGACGATTTTATTGCGCTATTCTGAAATCGAAGAAATCGTTCGCGATAATGACAGCTGTTTGCATAGCTTCTCAGTGAACTACGGCTCTGCTTCACTGAAAGATACGCATGACAATCGCAGCTTGTCAAATCGCGATCTCGATTCCATTTCGATTTATCGTGCAGCCCTAGCCTGAACAATTTGGGGTAACAAATCTAACTGTGATTTTTATTTTATTATTTTTTTTCCTGATCAATCATTATCATTATTATAATTACATTATAAATTTAATCACATTATAAAATTAAAACAAATCAATATAGAAATATACTACTACTAGTAATTAAAAACGAATAAAAAAACAGTATTAAATAATAATATTATGAAGAAGAAGAAGAAGAATAGCAACTAAAACAAAACGCGCAACTCATCAGACTGTAATGGTACAGCTTTGGCAATTGGTGAGTGTTAATTTTGCTCTGATGTTAATGAGCAAGTTAACTTATGTTAACTAACCTATAGACATATTTATCGCGACTGATACAGTACCATGTCTAGTTTAATAGTGCGGACATTTGACCACTATTGCCCCCTACAGTTTGTTACTGCCACAATGACGCAAGAACATGCTTAAAATCGCCTAGTATTTAAAATGAGAACTTTTCTGTTCTTAATTTTCTTCCCATCTCGTCATCTTTTCAGATCCTGTCCATCGGGGTTCTCGATATCTTTGGCTTTGAAGACTACGAGAACAACAGCTTTGAACAATTCTGCATCAACTTTGCCAACGAGAGACTTCAGCACTATTTCAACCAGCACATTTTTAAGCTGGAACAGGTAATGTTTTTTTTCCTCTCTCTTTTTATTTAAAAGCTGGACCCAGAGATAACCATCAGCTTCTGTCCCCACACACAGCTCAAGATTATAGCCTAATAACAGATTTGTTGCCAGCAATTATGATTCAAGTTGTTTTGACTGCACACAGAATAAAACAAGTACCCATATATTGCTTGACTGAATGTTTTCGGCAGAATCAAAGGTTTGCGATCTTTATTTTTGTCTGCTTTCAGCTGCAATTGAAGTGCATGAAATTATCATCAATACAGCCCAGGGTATATATATTCTACTTATGGAGATTAATGAAAAAATATAGGGGACACATGTTTTCATTACTTGCGCTTGCTTTAGACTTGCATTAGTAAGTCTAGGGACCAGAATATAGAAACTTGAGAATTTTTATTTAGGCCAATAAGCAACCACCTAGCAAAGCAACTTGCATCCTAGCATTGTTATATTCTTTACACAAGCAAACACTGCTCACATTTTCTTAAGTAAATGTCGAAATTTAGTTCCTCTGAACTGTCTTTTTTAACCATTCTGTGTTTTATGGTAATAAAACAAATTTCAATTAATTTCAATTCATCATACAAAATGTAGCCATTACAGAAGTCTTTAATGGGTTGGGTTGATGAATGCCTTAGGCTGTGTGATCATGTAAGATAGATTGTCATTAATACTAGCAGTTTCCCACAAAATAAACCGTTTGATAATGAGACAATAAAAAGGGTTGCTTTACTCCAACCTCAGACAAGAATTGCGTCTCTGTGATAATGTGTTTTCTCAATGAGGCCATTCTCTTAGGATGACTAAAGAGGCAACCAGTCACGGTAATGACACCCTGTCAAAGCCGTGCCTTTGTGACGCACCTCAAAGTATATGTTTGCTCAAAGAGGGTTTGTTAGTTTAAGTTTCTAGTCAGTCCAGTGTCCAGATTTGATAAACTCACTTTGACAGATTTGCTTGCACATGGTACATTTATCCACACAAATCACATAATGTCATAGGAAGTGTAGCTTTATGCAGATGTGCAAATAATAGTCTATCACTTGTGGGTTTAGCACTTCATTTCTGCTTATGTTGACAAATGATTCCTGTCAAAACTGTGGGCAAAGTCAAATTTGCTTATCTGCTTCTCTTTATATTATACTTGTTTTAGGAGTTTCAAGGTAGCTTCCTGCTCGCTGGTCTTCCCATGTTTGAAGATAGTGTTATTTTTTTGGTGCCATCAGCCAGTCAGTGTTGTCATGGTGTCATTTTCCAATAACTCAATGATCAGACACATGGCATTTATGGTGATTTGGTTCAAAAATTAGAAACTGAGCACCAATGAGCAAAGATCGCGGTATTTAAATTGTGCCTTGCTGGGAGGTCCTGCTCCAGCCAAGCAACTTCCATTGAGATGAATAGGAATGGTAATAACTAGCTCAGTCTAACCTCATGCTGAACCCATATTGAGGATTCTGGGTAATTTTGTTAAAAGGATTTTTATGTTTAAAATAATTTTTGATTGGATTCATTCGAATGTCTAGAGAATATTGCCACAACAGTTTTGCTGTTTGTTCCTTGATAAAAGTGCAGGAATTTTGCCGCGTCTGCCAAGTTCCACGCTTTAATTGCTCTACGAGTTGGAAACTCTTGGATTCAGATGTCAGGAATGAGTTCACATCCTGAGTGTATTGCCAAGTATGTCGTGTGGTAACACTGAATGTTTAATACAGACCATACCCAGGTTATCCACACAAAACATGGAATGTGGCATGTTGTGTGCTTTGACATACCGATTCACAGATTATGAGCGTTAGTTAACGTTTGACTGAAAAAAAAAGTCCAAGTTAATTTATTTGGTTGCATTAGTTAAGATAGTTTGCCCGAACTGAGTTCAGTAATTTAAAACTACAGTTGTAGTATTACTAGCAGAAGCAGGTTAGTGTTAGAATATGAAAGTGTGTCAGGGAAACAAGAAAGTCCCGCCTACATACTTGCCATCTGATGCCTATAAATAAAGCCGTGCTGGAGCCAGACAACACCACACGCGCTTTCATTAGTCCATTAATGGGCTTTTTTCATTGTGGCATTTATGGAGACGCTGTAAATGTATTTTATTTGATTTGGAGGCTATTTGAGTGCATTTCTCTTATCGGCCAAATAGAGTGCATGTTGTTGCTGAAAATGCTGAAAAGGTTACATTATTAGTACAAGAACACTATCATTATTACTCATGCTTTGAGTTGAGGATTTGAACAAACCCACAACTGAAAGTATTAGATTTTGGCATGTAGCTCGCCCAGCACAGTTTGTTTTCTATGTGTTTTGTCATTGTTATCATTATGAACAGACATTCATAAGCTTAAAACATTATTTTCTTTTATCTCTCATTGACAAAAGTCATCAATCTTTATCAAACTTTGTTTCCATGAACAATGGGATTATATACCATATTATCGATGAAAAATCTATAGTGAAAGGTTTCTTGTAATTCTAATCCCCTCTTTTCTTCCTCTTCCTTACACAGGAAGTTGAATGATACGTGTAGATTATCTGCTTTGTTCTGCTGATTTTATACTTTTGCCTTTTAATGGGCAAACAGGAGAGAGATTTCACTGATTGTATGAAACCCTGCTGGGATTATATCCTTTATTGTTTCATTTATTTTCCCAGCGATCCAAGGAAGCAGTTGAGGAGAAAAAAGCTACAAAATGTTAAGAATGTCTTTCATATTATTAAACCGCAAAGACTACAAAACCTCAGGCCGGCGAAAGGAAGTCTCTTTGCAGGCCTGTTGTTTTGTTGTTTTGGCTGCAGTCCAAAAATGAAAGAATTACCTGCATAGTTATAACAGGTTTTTGTTAGATGTTCAATTGTACGTTATGCACACATCTTATGTTACAGCTATGAAAGGTTCTGTTGTGTTTTTTTTTATGACATAATTCTCGGTCATGAAAACCTGGAAACATTAGTGAATTATAAAACTGTGAGACTCCAAGACTGGAAAAGCCATCAAAATTAATAAAAGCTTGAACAATCAGGAACTTTGTAATTGTCAGAATGTTTATTGATTCCTCATGAGTATTGATTATCAGTGTTGAATATGTTTTGTATTCCTTGTAGGAAGAGTATAGATCAGAGGGCATTGCTTGGCATAATATTGATTACATCGATAACACTGGCTGCATTAACCTCATCAGCAAGAAGCCCACAGCACTGCTCCACCTACTGGATGAGGAATGCAAGTACGTCTGCCTTTTTCATTGTACACATAAATAGTGGAATAAGAGTATGAATCCAAACTGATACAAGTACGGTATCATTTACCGAGTAAGGTTCCCTCTCCTTAAAATAGCTGGAACCCTGAATCTCCACATCAGTGTTTTTCATAGCTTAAATCTCTATTGTCTCATTCTTCCTCTTCCTGTGGCTGTGCTGCTTTTCTGCTGAAGTTTTGGCAGCAGCTCTCATTCTTCTCAAGGCCAGAGGAACAGCACAGGTTTATACTGTCTCCAGAAACTTAGTCATGCTCCCTAGATGACCACTTTCACTCTCTGGTTCTCAACCAGGGGGCCGGGGCCCATTAGGGGACCTCAGCAAACTTCCAAGGGAGGTTTATTATTATTAGTAAATTAAAATAATTTAATTTGAATATTGTGTTGGATAGCAGAGTACTTTAGAGATGCAACAGCAATGGCAGATTAGCATTTAATTTATTTAAAATAGTAATTTTCAAACAAATAATAATAAAATAAAATAGAATATTTTTTAAAATAAAAATGAAATTAAATATTTTGCACCATTAAAACTAAAAACTTAACTCAAAACTAGAAAGGAAGAAAGAAAGAAAGAGAAATAGAAAAAAAAGTAGCGGAAGTGAAATCCTGAGCATCACTTGCACTAAAATACAGTATGTATTGTATGATGGCCCTTCTGATGCACTCTCTTCCTCTTGTATTGCAGCTTTCCACAGGCCACCAATCAGACCCTCCTGGACAAGTTCAAGCGGCAGCATGAGGGAAACAGCTATATTGAGTTTCCTGCAGTCATGGAGTCAGCCTTCATCATTAAACACTACGCAGGGAAAGTCAAATATGGAGTTAAGGTCAGTGCTTTATGCAGCTACACAGGCCTCTTTGGGTTTTATGATTTATATATCATAATTACAAAAACAGTATCTGACCTGTAGGTCGGATATGTCATAAAATGAACTAAACCATAAACAAGCACAAGCAATGTGTGGAAAAAACTTTTTTTTGTAACAGATTTGATACAGATTGATGAGATTTGATACAGTTTAGTTTGTTGGTCCGCTGGGTTGGATTTCTTTCTTACTACAAGCAAACCGCTTCAGAGTTTGTTTTCAGTCAGACCAAAACCACCTGGTTAAAGTGATCTTGGACTGATTTTTCTGGTGTGGATCAGAGCATGACTGCCATGTTCCTATATGCCTCAACAAACCAAGGGAGAAAATGCGCGAGTTTCTGAAATAAATGCTCCAAACAAGCCAGGTGTGAAAACGCCCCAAGTACGAATACTGGGAACAACAAAGATGTTGAACCAGCAATATATCCTCCTTGACAAAATCCCAGTCACCAATGCAGTCATCATTCTAGTACTGGTCGTACATAGTTGATTGTTCTTTGCATTGTGACCTCTACAACCACTGAATGTAAAGAGGGTGGTATGTCTTTGTCACATGACTGTATATTTATAGTATATAATGAGTAACTCTCAGTTTGTCGCTCATGGCACCATAAACACGACAGTAATGAGTAACTGTGTGAAGTCCCAGCATCCCATGCTGGTCGACTGTCCCTCTGGGCTGTTTATGTTAACAAATCAAGGTCGGCAATCTGTACCTTTAATAGTGCATTGAAAGATCAGGAACCTCACACTTATTTTTGATAAAGCCTTTTTTTATTAAGTCTTTTTATTAAGCATAAAGAATTGCTTGGGTTTTTCGATCATGACCAAAGACTTTCCTAAAATGCATATCAAACATTCTGACTTAAAAGACAGCTTTGGCTTCTGCATTCGATTTTACCCAAGATGTCCCTGAAGTCATAACATACAATTTGAAGCACCAATCATAAAAGACAGAAACAAATCACACGGTGTACACCTGGCAGAGTTTGACAGTCATGAGTAGCTGATCCTCTTATTTACAATATAAAGCCTCTGTTCATGTGTTACATAATGGAGCTCTGCAGGCCTCACATTCTCTCTTCACTGATGTTTCATTGGCTTCATTGAGTAGATGAGCCTGTATTGTTGGACATAATAACAGTGCAGTTAACTGACTGTCTGTATGACCTGCTGTCCCAGGACTTCAGAGAGAAGAATACCGACCACATGCGGCCAGACATCGTCGCACTCCTCAAGAGCAGTAAAAATGCCTTCATCTGTGGTCTGATCGGTATTGACCCAGTGGCCACCTTCCGCTGGGCTGTACTCAGGGCCTATTTCAGAGCCATGGTAGCCTTCAGGGATGCTGGGAAGAGACATGTGGAGAAACGCAGCGGTGAGTCAAATGAAATGGTTACCTGCACTTTTTTTTTTATCACATGCTTGCAGTTTGTGCTACAGATTCTTTAGACAGTACATGTCACACTGTACCAATGCGGTTGGATATAAGAATGGCTACAAAGTTCAAAACATTCTTCTTGAACTTGAAAATATTCCAATATCTTATTGTGCAAATCCAAGACCTCTCTTGGACCAATAAATGATACAGTTGGCTAAGATACCATTTTTGGGGTTCTGCTGTGTGCCTGATTATAAATCATACAGATTGATCTTGATCAATGTATCTCTAACCATCAAACTACTTAGGTTAATGGATTTTATTATAAATTATATATTGCATTAAATACCTGAAGCTGCAACTGATCGAAGTAAGCTTTTAGCTTTGCATTAGTTAGTTGATGGTTAGTATTGTATGCAAAAGAATGAGCTTACTAAGCTAACATTTCAATTGTTACATCAAATCATCCCCTCATAGATTATTATGCTATCAAAAGTTTGGAGTCAGTAAGATTTTTTAAATGTTTGTGAAAGTAGTCATTTATTTTCACCAAGGCTGCATTTATTTGGTAAAAAAAAATATAGATTAATATTAAAATACAGAAAAACAGTAATGTTGTAAAATATTATATATTATTACAATTGAAACTGTCTGTATTTTAAAATGTAATTCTGTAATGGCAAAGCTGAATTTTTAAGCAGCCATTAATCAAAAACATTTCTTTTGATGAACAGAAAATAGAAAACATAATAAATGTCTTTATTGTCACTTTTGACCAATTTATTGAGCCATTGCTGAAGAGAGAGTCAAAAAAAATCTTACACTTATTTTAGGCATCACAACAGAATATTTATTTATTTAGGTGATCTGCAACAACTGGTCTTTTTGATTAGGCATTACAAACAAGTCAATGAGAGTTTGGATTTTGGCATATCAGGATTTTGTCGTATCTAACATTGTCGTTCATTTTCAGGGGGTTTGCATCTTTTGCCACATTTAGCTGCGTAACAGTCTTTGCCATAGTGTAAAAAAATGATAAAGTATTATATATATATGAATATATCAGGGCTATTTTGTGTGTATGTTGGCTAGTGAACCATGCCATGTTAGCCCTGCTCCTCTTGCTTGATGTCTGTTGCCCTGCTCTCCAGCTTTTCAGTATCTATAGGCCTTTCTTCCATCACAACAGTTTGAATATTAGCAGTTAATCTTAATGCTTTGATACCTCACACAGAGTGCTGTTTCAGCAATCTAGTTTGAACCGTAAGTGCTGCCCACTGCCTCATGGGTTGCATTTCACTGTGGCCCAAATCTGATTTTTAAGTGTGAACACCAAAATTCATATTCAATCTATGACATGTGTACCAGACTGTATGCTGATAGTCAACATTTAGCTTCGCGTAGACAAGCACATCTTTTTTCTCCCTATTTAATCTGTCTTTTCTCTTTCTTCTCTCTTTCTTGTTTGTGTTGTTTTCTTTTGGGCTTCCTAAGGGCATGACGCTGCTGCTCCAGTTGTGAAAAGTGTGGATAGCTTTAGTTTTCTGCATCACCCTGTACATCAGAGAAGCTTAGAGATCCTGCAGAGGTGCAAAGAGGAGAAATACAGTAAGGCTGCATTTCCTTCATCTCGTCTCCTCACTCCATTTCCCCCCCGGGCCAAGACATGAGGACCCTGTTAAATTTTGCTGCTACGGCTATATAAATGCATACCTCTGCAGATACACATATGTAACAGAATCATTGATTTGATTCAGAGCTGAAACTGGCAAGACTTGCCCTCATGTCTCTGCCCATCCGTCTTGCACCTGTCTTGCTTTCCTGCATGATGTCAGTTTGGGCACCTGTCTTTCACTAACAGCCCTCTCTATGGGTTCAGTCCAGCATGCATGCTTCTCGGGCAGCCCACCACTGTCCCCTCACTGGAGCCGCTGTTCTGAGCACTCGCGCCCCCGCAACGCTCCAGCTCAGAGTACGCACTCATTTCTCTTGCCCTCTGAGGACAGCGGGCTCACAATAGGTCTGCTTGATGGAGGTAGCTCAGATTATAGACTATACACACAAAAACACACGGAAAAAAAATGGTTTAGAAACATTCCTTCATAATTCATTTGTTGTAGTTAGGGCTGGGTGATATAATTGAAAACAATGTAATGTATCTATATTTTATATCTCAAAATAGTGATATAATATATATCTCAAAATGAGTAATTGACATGCAGCATGATTATAGACCCCTGTATAATGGCGCTTTTCCACTGCATGGTACGGCTCAGTACGGTTCACTTTTGGGGGGTTTTCCACTGGGTACAGTACCTGGTACTTTTTTTAGTACCACCTCGGTTGAGGTTCCAAGTGAACCGTACCGTTACCAAAACGTGACGTGTAAACTCTGCTGATCACGGATTGGCCGGAGAGAATCGTCACTACCTGCGTCACTGAACTTGCACACAAACACAACAGAACCGCTAGATTTAAATCAGCACAGCCAGCGAAGGATCGAACGCAACTGTTTTGAACGAGCGCACCTTTTTTAACAACCAAAAAGTGGCTGTTTCGTTGTCTGTTGAGGAAGTACAGACGTTCCTCTCGTTGATAGCAGAGGAGCGGATCCAGCGAGAGCTTGATGGGGTGACGCAGAATTAAAAAGTTTTTCAGGAGTCGCAGCAATAGAGGCGGCGCAACTATAACCACGCAGTGGAAAAGCGCCATAAGCGTAGATGTATATTTTATGTGCTGATCACTATTTCACTTTAAAATTTTCCACCTTTTTCATTTGAAATAGTCCTGCTAATTGACAGATTAATTTTTAAAATGATAAATTTTCTGTTTAGACCATTAATAAGGTCATAAAAGCTGCTTGCAAAATACCATTTAAAATGGTTATAGATGGAGTTAAGCATGTGAGCCACAGAACATTTCAACTTTCCAAAAGTGTTTTAGGACTATGGCTTAAAATAAACAACAATGTAGCTAAAAATAGTCAGCATGTATTCTTCAACCTTTTTCATTAAATGAACATAAGGAAGATATTTAATGAGATTTTAATGGTTTAATATTATTATTATTACAATATATACCATATATACCATACATATTGTACAGATACATTGTACTAGATCGTGATGGATCAGCTGACAAATCAGTAATTTAGGACCTATTCATGGAAATGAGAAGTTTGAAAGAATTGGTTTGTAGAAAATAATTTTTTACGAACATGGTTTGGTTGTGGGGAAAAAAAAAATCCACCCAAAAATGAAAATTGATTATTTACTCATCCTCAGGCCATCTATGATGTAAATGAGTTTGTTCCTTCATCTGAACAGATTTGGAGAAATTTAGCATTACATCACTTGCTCACAAACGAATCCTTTGCAGTGAATGGGTGCCGTCAGAATGAGAGTCCAACAGCTGATAAAAACATAATAATTCACACGATTCTAGGCCATCACAAGTCTATAATCCATAAACTGTTCCAATGAAGAAACAAACTCATGTATATCTTGGATTTCCTGATGGTGAAGATTTTCATTATTGGGTGAGCTATTCCTTTAAGGAAACTTGACTTTAAAAAAAAAAAACACCATGATGGTGCTAATTTAATCACCAACAAGTATATTGCACGTGTATGGTATCATTTCAATATATCACCCAGCATTAGTTGTGGTACAATGAGAGTCTCCAGGGGTTTTTGTATGTGGATGTATGAACCCAGACACTGTGTGTGTGTGTCATACTTAACTGATTCACATAAGCATGTTTCAAGTAATTCACCTCTAATTGAATGGTTTCATTTCATCAACAGCAGTGAATTAATCAACATCACATCATATTATTCTCATGAGAACCATTACACAGACCTACCATTACACAGTCCATAACCTCTCACTCATTTTCCATATTACCCATGTGTGTCTGGTTGTACAGGTTTTGTGCTCCGTTTCAGGTGTGAACAGGAGGAATCCTCGCACTCCACTATCTGATCTGCAGGGAAGCAACGCACTTAATCAACGGTAAGAGCACCTCACATATGACCACCATCCTGTCAGATACAGATGCCCCTAAAATGTTTGACATTTAAATATACAGAATATCATTGAAAATAAATGTAGCCGTTATGAAGGGGTTTTAGGGCGTCTGCAAAAAAATCTGTGGTGTTAGAGTGGAGTTTTTTGTTTTTATTCCATTGACAGTAGTTTTTAACAGACAGGATCAAAGAATACATTTGCATATAATTTTGTGACAAATAGTTTGAATTTATGTGTTTCTACAAATAAATTGAAACAAATTAATTTAAAATGGTTTCTTTTCAGGTTTATATATCTAAAAGTACTCTAAAAGTGGGTCAGAAAACAACATGTCTTTATTATATCACACTTGATACTTTTTCACACAGTATAAATAGGTCTGAATATATGAACATAGTGTATAGATGCCTTTCTATTAAAAGGAAGGGACTCTTTCACAGTGTGATCTTCATATTGAGCTTTGTCTTTGAAAACCCCTTCATAAGATAGTTGTGATATGATATATCTTGCAAATTTTACAGTACAGTATTATATCTGCCATAATAATATTTCCAGTGGAGGTGTGTATGACATATCTCATTCCACTAGTGCTCTGATGATATAGCACTATGATAACATTGTGCTAGCGCTCTGATTATATTTTCCCGGAGAACCTGAGTATCATTTGTTTATACCGTCAGTAGCCGAGTTTCTAAAATCCCCTCTGTAGTTTCCTGACACTTGTTTTTTTTCGGAGTGGGAAATGAAGCGTATACGACGGGCCCCTGGTCAGTACTCACACAGCTTGTTAAGTTGTCTGTGTGGGTGTAGAATTAGAGCAGTGGCTCCACAGATAACCAGAGGACGACCCACGGCTTTCCCGGCTTCATGCTTTGTTAATGACTGCATGGCACTGAGATTAGTCCTGATATCCACAACAAGTGGCAAGAGCCGAGCTCACAACAGCTCTTTTGTTGCACTGTAAAGTCCCCCTAATCTGTTTTGCAACCCCACACACTTTTTGGGTTACTAAGTGACCATTAAACACCAGGAAACAGCAGCTGCTTCCTGTGTGATGTAAGAGTGGAGTTATTTGCTCAGCTCATTTGGAGGACAGGCCCTAGGCTGATGAGTAAATGCTCTCCACAGTCCAAGACCACATGCTCCAGTGACCTCCTGTACACAGAATATCGCCATAAAATTTCGGCTTTTTTTTTTTTTTATGTTTTAATTTTTTAATGTTTGGTTAATTTGACAGATTTTTCCCAATGAGTTTTATACATAAAAAATAAATTGTGGTTTAGTCAAAAAATTAACTACTGAAGATTCCAGTCTTATTGGTGTCCTAGAAAAGGCTGTTTTACATTTACATTTACATTTAGTCATTATGCAGACACTTTTATCAAAAGCGACTTACAATTTGGGGATACATAAAGCGATTCTTCTTAAAGAGACAAACAGATACAGGAAGTGCTTGTAATACCAAGTTTCTAGACATTGTTCAAATAAGTACAAGCTAGAAAGAGAAGGAATCTAATTTAATCTAAATAAGGGTAGTCTCCCCTGCAAGGTTTCGGGAATGACATCCCATTTATGCTCACCCAATAATGAAAATCTTCACCATCAGGAAATCCAAGATATACATGAGTTTGTTTCTTCATTGGAACAGTTTATGGATTATAGACTTGTGATGGCCTAGAATCGTGTGAATTATTATGTTTTTATCAGTTGTTGGACTCTCATTATGACGGCACCCATTTATGCTGGATTCACTCTCGAAATAGCAGGGATTTACACAGTGATAACCATAGACATGAACGGGAGAAAAAATATATGTGAGAGCACCCTCAGTGATTTAATTTTGGAACCGGTCCTGGCCAAACTTCCACAGACAGCGCACGTTCTGAGCTAGATCTAGTTCACAGACCAAAAGCGTGTGTAAACTTTATTGAGATTGGGACATATCAACCAGTAATTTCATTTCCAGTAACCAACGGTTGAAAGTTCAGGAATGAATGGTATGCGATTTATGACAGAATATAGTCCCACAACTGATCGTTTATTTTTTCTTCACGTGTCTCGACTTTGGTAGCAAAGATTCAAAACGGAACAGATTTCAAGTGGCACGAGAAAAAGACATGGAAAACTTCAGTGAACATCAGAAAAGCAGTCAGAAAAGCACATTTCTGGTTAAAAATGAAAGGCCATCAACTGACACTTAAAACGGGAAGCATCGCCATTCAAATCAGCAGTCAAAGCTAGTCCACAGTTAAGTAAACGTTGGCAACCTCTTTAAGTTGACTGTGCTGTATTTCAGCAAGGCTGGCACAAAACGCGGCACCATTCTTGTAGGGTACAGTAAACGATCTTTTGTTACAATGAATGCTATCGATTCTTGTGTCATTCAAGACCAGAAAAATCCCTACAGAATTAATTGAACTGTTATGTATCATTTATCAGGAATCCCACTGATATTTGTATTTTTTTTTTTAACAAAACTTCATTCATCTACCATGTTTATCGTGTTTGTTCTTTTCATAACACATGAGTGAAATGCATGCAAAATAATCTAACAAAACACAGCGCAAAGCCTCAAGGATCATTAAGGGCCATTATGATTAATGAATTTCTGATAGCCTGTTTGTGTATGTGTTTTGTGGCTTCCACCATTAGGTGATGCACTTGAACAAGTCAAGAGCATGTAACAGTAACTTCCCTTACGAAAATTAATCATGGTTTTATTATAGTAAAAGTGTGTTAACCATGTTTTGTGGCATATTGACTTCCATTGTATAACCACAGTTTTACTACAAATACTGGTTAAACTAGGGTTAGTGTAGCAAAACCATATAGTTAATTTGTGGTTACCATGGTTTATAGTAACCAAGGTTTTTTTTTTTTTTTTTAGTTGGAGATGTGAGTTGTGTGTTTAATATTTATGTTTTTGCTGTCCCTTTCAGAGAGGGATGGAATGGGCGTGCTGGGAGACAAAACCGTCTGTCCTCCGCTGGATCCTTCAATGAAGAGGACGGCATCTTCGTCAACTCCACCAGCAGTAAACTCCTGGAGCGAGCCCATGGCATCCTTATGTGAGATTCTGCCTCTCTGTGCTACACAGCTCTACTTGTATTGTCATCAAATTCAACATGCTACTGGAATAGCATAACCACTATTATTTATGCTTTTTTTTCAGGAGAAATAAAAACTATAAAATGAAGCCCAGTCTTCCTAAGGTGCGAATCCCATAACATACTTTTTTTTTTTGATCAATTTCTTTTTTAAAATGATAGTTCACACAATGACAAGTCTGTTATGATCTACTCATCATCATGTTGTCAAAACTGGTGTTTTTGTGTGTTTTTTTGGTTTGGTTCTTGTGAAACACATACAGAGATATTTAGCAAAGTGTCAACAAGTTGATGGTGTTGTGTTGAGTGTCCAAAAGTGCTAATGAGATCTGATAACTAATGCAGAAGGCAAGTTATTTAGTTTTCCTTCACTCAGAGCTATCATATGGCTTCAGAATACTTGGTATAATGTATATCAGTTATTTTTTGTCCTTTTATTGTCTGTTTTTATAGACATTTTTTAGGATACGTTGAGATATTTTTATAGCTGTGATTGCCATATACAGAATTGACTTCTCTTTTTGTGTTCCATGGAAGTTCATGTGGTTTTATAATGACTTGAGGTTCTGTAAATGCTGATAGAACTCAGATTTTTGGGCAAACTATCCCTTTAACTGGTCTCTGTAAGCTTGTGACTGACTGACTGACTGTGTGTCTGTTTCTGCAGCACTTGCTGGATGTAAAGTCTCTGAAGTACCTGAGTAACCTGACGTTACAAGACCGCATAACAAAGTCCCTGCTGCACCTGCACAAGAAAAAGAAACCCCCAAGTATCAGTGCCCAGTTTCAGGTCAGATCTCACTCTCTTTCACTCTTTCTTTCTTAAGAGTATTCTGAATCATGTCTATGTTGTGTAAGTGTGGTGTAATTTCCACCGTGTACAGCTCTGTTTTATAAGCTCTAGTAAAAGCCCAAATTAATGACATCATGTCTGTGTTTGATACAATAACACTTTTATTTTCTCTGTCGTTCCCAAACTCCTTTGTTTTGGCTTTACTAAAAAAACAACTGCTGGTTAAAGTTCATGTATTTGTCATATGACTGTTTTTATCTGGACAGGATGTCCTTACCTACTCATGAGCATTACAGTCTATTGAATTAGCTGATCCTCTGCATATTACTGTGTGTTACTGTTATCAGCTCTGTTGTTGGTTTTACATTTATGGTCACTTGTGGTCCTGTGGACTTCAAAATTAAATGCAATTAAATTGAATTTAAATTGAAATCGGTTTTAAAAATTCCCGTGAGACATAAAAGTGCGTGTAGTTGTGCATTAAAAATGCAGCATTTTATGACATTTCACTCTGCTGGCTAATAATTACATTTCCCTCTAGTGTCTCAGATTGAGACAGAGAACTGTAAACATTCACCCGCTTTGCAGTTCTGGGGCGTCTGGCAGCAGGCCTGCACAAATGTGTGGATGACCTCACTTCCCACATCCTGTTCTGTGTGGCTCTCACTTTAGGAAGGGAGAGTGAATTCCTGACCACCAAAATAGCCGCTTTCCCTCTGTATAGAGAGATGCAGACATGGAAATACACACAACAAAGGCTTTTCAAAGATCTTGAACATTAGCATATCAGATACTATATGTAAATTTTTTGCCTACTTTGGAATGGTATATCTGTGTCATATTACGCTATGATATTTAAAATATTGGAAATTATATGTAAAATTTCTAGAATAGACATTATTGTCTTAATTTAGAATATATATTTTTATTTCTTTTAAATATTGTTTTTTGGAGTGAAATGTTCTTGACAGGTTTTGTGAGATTCACTTAGTCAAGAAACGAGAAAATGATGAGACTAAAAGAGACGGGGATGAGATAGCGAAATGTTGCGAGCCAAATCTGAACTTGTGCTGTCTTCATGAGCACTATAGCTCAATGTGTTATTCAGCCAGTTAAAATAATGCAGACAACATACAGCTTGTGTCTACCATCTTGCTTAATTTATTTGTGGTATTTTACTTCATTTAAGACCTCTCTCAACAAACTGATGGAGACGCTTGGTCAGTCGGAGCCGTACTTTGTGAAGTGCATACGATCAAATGCAGAGAAGGTGTGTGAGTCCATGTGAATGTTTCATATTTATTTCACTCATACTGTACAGTATGTCGTTTATAGATTATAGACCTTTCTATGTTTACTTTTTGACATAAATCCCTGCTGCTTTTCAGCTTCCGCTGCGTTTTAATGATGCCCTGGTGCTGAGACAGCTTCGCTACACAGGCATGCTGGAAACCGTGCGTATCCGACAATCTGGCTACAGTATCAAGTACACTTTTCAGGTGAGACTAATGCACGCATATAGTATAGGTTTTTTTTTAAGCTTTCAAAGAAGTCTCTTATGCTTAATTAATAATACAGTAAAAGCAGTAATATTATTAAAAACTGTTTTCTATTTGAATATTAAATTAAATTTGAATTTTAAAATGTAAATTATTCCTGTGATGCAAAGCTGAATTTTCAGCATCATTACTCCAGTCTTTGGTGTCACGTAATCCTTCAGAAATCATTCTAATATGCTGATTTGGTGCTCAAGAAACATTTATTATTATTATCAGTGTTGTAAATAGTTTTTGTGGAAACAGCGATTAATTTTTTGTTCAGGATTTTTTCATGAAATAGAAAGTTCAACAGAAGTAAAATGTTTTGGTAACAATGTAAAAGTATTTACTGTCTCTTTTGATACATTTTATGCATCCTTGCTCAATAAAATGATTAATTTCTTAAAAAAAGAAATCAATAAAATAAAAAAATAAAAGATCTTACTGACCCCAAAATTTTAAATGATAGTGTACATGGGTCGGTGCAATTTCTGATTCTGTCCTCATCTTCCAAAGCTGAAGTCAGTGTTTCCAGTTATTCACTTCCTTTCCTGGGTGTGGCTGTCTGAGGATGGTTCTGTTGTTTTGGACACTTTTTTTATGAATTCAGCCCAGACAAATAGCATCATGTAGATGATACAAATAGATTTGTTTACACACTGTGAATCCCTAATAAGTGACAAATCGTCAGCTCTCTTGTCAATAATTAATAGTGTTTCCTAAGGCAAGCCTCACTATTACTGTTGCTTATATTGGGTACCATGTAAAATGGCCTTTATAATGAATGTGGGACTTGAGGGGTATGCATACTTTTGCATCCATTACTTCATTTGAACATATGAACACAAAAATACATGGGGCCCTTAAGCCACACTTTTACTTCTACAACGTCAAGAATTAAGATAGGAATTTTCTGTAATACTGCCTCAAATTATCATAGAGACTTGGGATTGGCTCTTTTGACACAGGCCAGTAAGCCAACACCTATCATTACAGAGATAGCAAACATTAGCAATGTGCTAACAACCACTCAGAACACTCTAGCACTCTGACTTACTTTTTATTAAGCTCTCCATCATGTCAATGAGTGTTCATGTGTCTTTTTATGAAACTTAAGTGTTTTCGCCCCCAGTAATTCCTGTAAGATATGAAGCTTGTGTAGTTAGCTGACTTCACAGAGGCTCTCTATAGTCTGCAATAAAAGTGGCCAGGAATAATTGCATACACAACGGCATCTGCCTCCCAGACTGTCCACCCCTAGTGGGCTGCATTGACGGAGACTTCAATAAGGCATATCTTCTCAGTGATGTTAGTGTTCTGAAATCTGCCCAATTTTAAGGCCTCAATGAGAAATGTCACTTCCTGGACACTTCATAAAGTGAATGACTTTTGTGTGTGTGTGCAATCAAGAAAAAAGATTCACTATGGTGGTGTGGTATAAAGTCTCTGTGTTATCTCCAGGATTTTGTTCGACACTTCCATGTACTGTTACCAGAGGGTACCAACCAGGCCAGCCAGGAAGCTATCAGACGGTACCTGCACCAGGTGGATCTCACTCCTGAAGGGTTCCAAATGGGCCGTACCATGGTATGATCAACCCTCAGCCTCTGCCAGTGATGGGACTTAATTAAATTCCTAGCGTATAACTTTTTCTGATGCCTTTGGGATGACACATACTGTCCATTCATGGTTAGCTTTTTTGGAAATGTACAGTATTACATGCATGTGACATGTCTCTTTGTCCGTGTGTGTGTACGGCAGGTGTTCCTCCGTGAAGCAGAGCGTCAGCGGCTGCAAGACCTGCTCCATCAGGAGGTGCTGCGCAGAATCATTAATCTTCAGAGACGTTTCAGAGCTCTTCTAGAGAGAAGGAACTTCCTCAGAATGAGACAGTCTGCTTGCCAAATACAGGTACCTCTGAAATTTCTGTTTAGTTTCAGTGAAAATATTTAATCAAATTGTTCTGTTTTAAACATCTGTGCTTTTTATTGATTTTATTTAATGTTTAAAAAAATCATTATCCAGTATCCATCTTGAATGACTGAAAACCTCAGTCATTGAGGTTCATTGGGCAGAAGGTGTGGGAACCCTGTCTTTGGTATTTGAGTTACAATTTTGACATGTAAACAGTGGAAGTACTTACAGAAATAAAGGATTTAGTATTAAATAAATAATTTTACTCTAACTCTAAAGGTGAATTATTTGTTCCATCAAACACTCAAACAATGTGGATAGACTGATTGCAGTTATGTATTGTAAGTCTATGACTTGGTCTTTTTTAAAATATTATAAAGATTTATATTTACATCTTGGCATTACCTAATGTTTTGATGCAAGTAATAATTTTAGTAAGATTACTATTTAGTATTTTGTAATAATTGTCTAATAAGGTTGTTTTGTACATGTGAAAAGTATATTCCTGTCTTTAAAAGCTATTCTAAAACATACGTTTTTACACCAAATAGTTTGGAGTAAATCTTTGATTGAATCCCCACTGTGTTGTGTTGTCTCGTGTAGAACTGGTGGAGGAGGTGTCAGTCTTTACAGAGGGACAGCAGGCTTGAGTATGTCCAGCAGGGGGCAGCGGTTTGTATCCAGTCGGCCTGGAGAGGCTTTAAAGATAGGCATAGACTCTTGCTGTGGAGGGAGGCAGCCGTGGTGGTCCAGAGAAATTGGAGGCTGTATTGGCGGGGGCGGGCGGCCCGCCGGATCCAGACTGCATGGAGAAGACACCGGGCCAGAGAGCTCTATCTCCGGCAGCGGGATATCACCATCCGCCTGCAAGCAGCGGGTAGAGGCTATTTGGCGAGGCAGAGGTATGATGCAATCCTTTCTAAAGAGGGTTGCTTTGTTAAAATAAATGGCCTAATAACACATGCAGAACTCTATTATGGTCTGGGTTACACCAATCAACAGTCTTATCCTTTTTATACAGACTTCTTAGTGGAGGTCTGCCAAGCACAAATCTGGTTGGTTTAACACTGGAATTGCATAAGAACTCAAAGTTAAGAGAATTGTTTGAGAAAGTTAGGAATTGTTTCAAAGTGTTAGGTTGTTTGCTAATTAAAAGGTTGTTTACTAACCTATCTTGTTGTTTTATTGGTACTTTATTTTTATTGGCTACATCATCGCAAAATGTAAACAATATTATCGTTCAGTGATATATTAAAAGTTGGATATACTGTATAGTATATTTATTGCCATACAGTACACTCACATAAAACAACATATACTATATAGTATATCAAATCTCGGCTATGTGATAGTTTATGTCATTGCAACAATGTAAACTATATTATTGCACAGCTCTTTATATAAAGTTGGAAATAGAGTACATCCAACTTTACCCACATATATACAGTAATATGATATACTGTGTATATATATATATATATATATATATATATATATACTACTGTATATAGTCAATCTCAAATGCTAGATTGCTTATATAGTCACAAGATGTAATCCCATCTCTAATCAGTGAAATATGACTATAAGGCATGAAGATACTAAGCTATTATAGACATTAAGATGATTTTCTGTAAAGCTGCTTAGAAGCAATGTGAATTTTGAAAAGCACTATACAAATAAATGTGACTTTTTTTTTTTTACCGTGTATCCTGTCTTTAATTAAAATCTTTAAATAAAAGTCTGAAATAAAAAATTTTTTATTGGGTTTATCTCAAAATTTTCAGATGTAGAGAACTTAAACAGAGATTAAAAACCACTCAGCTGCCGAATGGAAAGACCAGTCTGTTACCAGAAGAGGACAAGCTGAGAGGCATGGGTTTGGATCAAAGCATATGGGAAGACTCCTGTGAGGTGCAGGACAGGAGCAGACAGACCCTCATCGGTGCAGTAGAGGCACCTGGAGAAGATGTTTCAGAAGAGATGGAGCCAGAGATGACAGAGGGTACGGCAACAGTACAACCGACACCTGAAGTGTCAATCCGCGAAAGACCGCAGACTCTAGAGGATCCCAACCAGAGGACCCGGGCCAAAAGAGAGAGCCGGCGGATGCGAGAGTTGGAGCAGGCCAAATTCAGCTTGGAGCTTCTTAAGGTGCGCTCCACTGGAGGTGTGTCTCCTTCAGAAGAAAGGCGCTGGTCAATGGAGCTGGTCAGTGAGATCGCTCACACTCCTCAGGGTTCTCCAGACAGCCAGAGCTCCAAAGGCAGCTTTGAGCTACTCAATATAGACGACTATTTCAAAGACAAGGCACCCTGTGCCGAACCAGAGGACCTTGGTTCTCCTTCTGTACCTGACAAGCACGATGTGTTCTCCAACATTTCCGAGTCCACTTTGCCCTCTGACACTCCAGCACCCGATATATTGTCAAAACCAGCTGGCCAACCTGAACCTCCCAAAATGCAGAACTCGCTCCCAACTTTCTACTCCCCTCCATCAGAAAGCAGCTTTCTAATTTTGAAGTCTACCATGAATTCTGCCACCCTGTGCCCTGATGGCCCCAGCAAACCAATGAAAGACAAGAAGGAGCCCACTCGGAGACCTATGGTTGTGGTTATTAGTATGCAGAAGGAGAGCCTTTTAAATGAAGTAGATGTGAAGGCTCTGGAGGTCAAAGACAGTTCCGCCCAGACCAGCGAGCCGCCAAGCCCAGCACAGCCTAGCAGCAAAAGCCTTTATGTTCTGGAAAAGCTAGAGAAGCTTAATGAGGTAAAGGAAGAGCGTCAGAAACATCAGCAGCAGCAAAATGAAAAAGAGATGATGGAGCAGATCCGTCAGCAGAAGCACATCCTGAAAGAACAACGTGAGATTTTCTCCCAACATGAGAGGGAGGTGTTTGAGAAGCAGAGGGTTGAAGCTCTGCAAAGGATCGAGCAGAGTAGACAAGAAGGTTCAGGAGGAAAGCCAGATAGATTCTTCACAGACAGAGGCCCTGCTCCCATAGCTCAGCCAGAGCCTGACCTCAGCTTCCAGCCATTGGTCCCGGAAAAGGAAGCTGCACCTTCCATTTTCAGAGACAAACCAAAAGACAGTTGCAATGTAGCAGAAGGGTGGGCACCAAAGTTGACCCTGGAATCCAGAGGTGATGAAGCCAGAAGGAAAATAACTACGAAACCGTCCACTCAGAATGTCAACATGAGCATGTCCGAGAGGCCTGGAAACATGTTCTTTTCTCCGAAGGCCAAGGTTTCAAAGTAAGTGATGAACTTGACCTCAGGGTGCCAGGTTACTGAATAGTTCATCCCAAAATGAAAATTATCATGATTTCAGACTCACCGTCCAAACCTGTATGATTTTCTTTCTTCTGCTGAACACACAAATTAAATGTCCAATTTGTCCTTTACTATGGATATTTGGGGCTTTCAGGCTTCAAAATTAAAAAAGTCCATATGACTTTGCCACTATTATCCAAGTCTTCTAAAGTCAGACATTAGCTTTGTGTGAGGAACAGACAAATTTAAGCTGTCGTTAACATTAAACCTAGCTTGAAACTTCCTAAGATGCCATCTTTAAATTAGCTTAAAAGTACGCTTAATCACATTCAATTCTGGTCTATTCTGCACACAACGCTAAAGAAAGGATTTCAAATGGGTTTAGATCGCCATGAAGGTGAGTAAATAATGGCAGCGTTTTCATTTTTGAGTAAATTAAACCTTGAACTTCTTGAATTTGTTTTAGGTTGGAGAAGGACTTAGCCAATCAAGGGAAGACCCCTGGAGTCCAGAATGAAGTGAGCCTGTTTGGTTACAAATCCACTAAGAGTGAGGTGAGAGATGTAGCATTTGACACTTTAGGTCATGACAGATTTAAATAGCTTTTCACAAACCTCAAGATTTTTTTTTCCTCATTATTGAATACATTTGTGTTTGAACTCTTTATGAGGCCTTGGTGGGGTCATCTGACCTTGACGTACAGGGGAGCATCTTCATTTGTTTTATCATTTGGTTGATTAGGTTGGCCGACCGGGTCATAAAAAAGCTCGAATGGCACGGACACGTTCAGACTTCCTGACTCGCGGTTCAAACGCCATGGGAGAGGGGGAGTCAGAGGAGGAGGAGTATGATGAGACCCCTCTGTTTCCTGGCACACCCCTCCCCAAGCAGGACTCAGAGGAGAGCGCACTAGAGGCTTGTCACAGTGACTCCGAAATGGTAATTTAACGGTCTGTGCTAGAGCAAGTAGGCCCAGCAGCAAGATCTCTCTCTACAGCTAACTCCTCCAGAAGAAGCTGATAGATCGCCTTACTGACCACCTGAAACGCTTCTACACTCCCTATCCAGTTGAAGGACATACTCTTCAACCACAGATGCTGAAACACCTTTTGAAAACTATTCTCATCTGTGATGGCAGGTGTTTTCTGCATCCACATAGAAATACTGTACAAATAAAATATACAATGCAAAGAATCATTTGCATTTTTAATTAGGGCTGTCATTAGATTGAAAAAATACTGATTAATCTTAAATTTAGAATTTTCCTCAATACATACATACAGTAGTTTACTTCACTATATACTGTAAATGGGGGCATTCCATAGACTTCTATTGTTTTTACAGCTAGATATAAATATAATAACCTAACCAACACCCTACATGAAATTTAACCTACATGAACTAGTGTTCTTGGACGTTATGCTGACACCTATTGGTGTGGATGTACTGTAACATCACACAAAACTATGTTACTGTACATTATAAACATATTTGTCAAAAGCACTGTTCATTTTGCATTAGTCATTAAAACTTTTTTTTTTTTTTTTACAGTTGTTTATTGATAGAATTTCAATTAATCTTATGAGGTTTCATGTTAACTTTGACAGCCCTGATTTTAGTCCATTTTCAACCAGCACCAAAATATAGTAGATAAAATTCTGTCACGCTTGAGCCAGAACTTCTATTTTCTTCAATACATTGGTTAATCTACCAGCCACACAGATATGGATGGCTTCCATCAGAAGTTTACTTTTCTTTCCTGATGTTAAAGGCATCTTGCCTAAAGTTTAACTCACGGCACTCTTCACAATCTGACCATGCTGCTTGTCTAGATATAACAACTATGATAGTTACAAGTTGCTCCTTCCTGAACAGCCAAGACCTTCAACTGTGAAATTCTGCTTTCTACACTGCCACCTTGGATAAAGAGTACTGCATGCTTTAACATCTAGCTCTGTCTTCTCTTCTGCAACTATTCACCAAGGCTAAAGCCATGGAAATGTCATGGCGCACATTCTTCATTTCTTATTCTGTAGCTCTCTTTTCAATAATCACTCTTTCCAGTCTTGTTGGTTAACAATACAGTAGAATCCAGTCATTATTTGGGTCATTTTATGAAACTGGTGCCTCTTTTTTATATCAAAGTGGTAATTTGATTAATGCATTTTAATATATGCACAAGTTGGGTTATATCCAATATTTAGACAAGTAAAAACTTTAACAGTTCTTCAGTTTACTTAGCTGTTATTGATTTGTGCTCATTATTTGATTTAGATCATTATAAGATTTAATGCTGATATTTCTGCATTTACCCACAGTATAAGATACATTCTTAAGTTGTTTAAATAAAGGATACTTATATTATGGTAACAGGGTTGACACATAAGCTGGGTATTAGACGCCAGGTTGCAAATGAACTATTTTCAAATAAAATTCGAATACAAAATAACACAAGTAGTTACTGTATTCTGTATTCACAGGGAAGTCGTGGCCTAATGGTTAGAGAGTCGGACTCATAACCCAAAGGTTGTGGGTTCGAGTCTCGTACCGGCAGGGATTGTAGGTGGTGGGAGTGAATGTACAGCGCTCTCTCCCACCTTCAATACCACGACTGAGGTGCCCTTGAGCAAGGCACCGAACCCCCAACTGCTCCCCGGGCGCCGCAGCATAAATGGCTGCCCACTGCTCCGGGTGTGTGTTCACGGTTTGTGTGTGTTCACTGCTGTGTGTGTGCACTTTGGATGGGTAAATGCAGAGCACTAATTCCGAGAATGGGTCACCATACTTGGCCACATGTCATGTCACGTCACTTTCTTTTTCTTTTTCTTTATTATTTAAATTATGCAAAAGGTACCCATTTTGTAGAATGACCCATCTAGCTTTGGTTAAATACTGTTATTCTTTTTTGTTAAAGAAAGAGGTGTAATTTTTGACCTAGTCATATGCTATCATTAAAGTGCACTTTCATTGTGGTGCCACTGGTTAGTTTTAGTGCATTAGTGTTGTAGAAGAAATTGATTTAACCACTTAGTGCTTTCAGACTATGTTAAGGAGCAACACATGAAGAGTTCAGATGCAAAAGCCTCTATTAGTACGTCTGACGTTTTTCTTTAAAATTAGCATTTCTTTCTGGCTACTATGTATAGGTGTCTATGTAAATACTGGTACTTCTGAATGGGTTGAGGCTGGGATTTAAAGCATTTGAAGTGAAAGTACTTGATGAACATATACGATGTGTGGAGAGCATTCATTCAGTATCGTTATCTCATTTTTGACCAAGATGGCTTTTAGAGGCTTTTGCATTGGAACTCTTCACATGTTCTTACTCTGTGCCTGTTGTAAATGTTTTAAACTGACACTACCTACCTGAAAATAGTGACCAAAGTGAAAGGAAAAGGCAAAGTGTCCATTTAATGGCTTATATTGAGCTATAGAAAGTTTTGACAGACAAAGCATGCCGATTACCGTCAGTCAGAGACCTTTGCTCTTACCTACTATATGTAATGATCTCTTTCAGACGGTCACAGCTAATGAAGAGCAGAAGAACATGTATAAAGCCATGTCATCTGGAGAGCTGGGCAAAAGTGATGCGAGGAAAAACTCTCATGGAGATGGAAGGTGCTTGTTTTTTCACGAACAGTTAGTTGTGAATTAGTTTTGAACAGTTATCTGAAATTCAAGATTAAAATATTTTCATTAGATTTTCATTTTAATCTTCATTTAATCATTCTCATATTGTTCCAAAACATATTGCTTCCTCCCCCCCTCCCCATGAAACAGATATTACAGAATGCCCCAACTGTTTGGGGCAAAGCACCCTAGAATTAGTAGGCTCATCACTGCTGGTTTTTCACACATAGAATTATTGTGTCTAAGCAAGCAAAAAAAAAAAAGAAGGGGCTGAAACATGAAGTAAATGAAATAAAATTAAGTATTTGGATAATCTATTTCATTAAACTATTGCTGTCCTTGTCAACGTGTATTGTCGGCAGGGTTCGTGGTAAAATGCGGTTTTGGGGAAAGGCAAGGCATGCAGAGAAGAAAACCTCGCGAGAGCGGCTGCTGTGTGGCAGTGATACTTTGGAAGGAGACTATGCTGAAACAGCACTTCTAATGGAAGAGGGTGAGTCGTCAGAATAACGGCTTCATTAAAATGTTTCAAGTATATTGAGTTTTGAAGAACTCTTTTGGTCATGAAAGCACTGCCATTCTGTTTATTCAGGGGTAGAGCGCCTGTCCCCACCTCGAAGCCCAGACCTAACGTTACACAGGGAGTTTAAAGAGAATAAAGACCCGTCCCCTAAAGTGAAGCGCAGACGAAGTGTGAAGATCAGCAGTGTGGCTCTAGAGCCCGTCCAGTGGCAGAACGATGCCCTGCAGATACTCACATGTGCTAATGACTACAGGAGCATGAATGACTTCCTCATGAAGAAGGTGATGACTGTTTTCTACTTGAATTTGCATTTACTTATTGATGAGAAGTTGTCCTCATAACCTTGTTTTAATCTCACAGATTACTGATTTGGACACAGAAGATGGTAAGAAAGACACAATGGTGGATGTTGTCTTCAAAAAGGCCTTAAAGGAGTTCCGCTTGAATATCTTCAACTCATACTCAACAGCTTTAGCTGTAAGTACCTTAATAAAGCATTTTTTTACTGTTATCACCCCAAAATTATTCATATTGCATTGATTGAAAACATATGACATTTGGTTATTTTATCTTTGCAAAAGCAAGTGAGTGTGAATGTCCCTTAAGAGATGTGATGTATTGCTTGCTGTCACATTGTGCCTGGTTAGGACACTATGTCAGAAACAGATGTATTGTTTTTGCTCTGTGTGCAGATGGACGATGGGAAGAGCATTCGTTACAAGGATCTCTACGCCCTCTTTGAACAAATCCTGGAGAAAAATATGCGTCAGGAGCAGAGGGACTGGAGCGAGTCACCGGTGAAAGTTTGGGTCAACACCTTCAAAGTCTTCCTGGATGAGTTCATGACAGAGCACAAACCTCAGGACAGCAGTATGAGCAGGGTACAGTGTTAACACAGTCAATGGCACTCTTCATGAACAGGATATACAAAATAGGGCTTGCAGAAAATAACAGGGTGGAACAGGATGGCGGGTACATGTTGGGACATGGGTCTGAAATAAAAATGAGATAAATGTAATATTTAAATAAAATGCATAAAAATTAATTAAAAAATATATTTTTTAAAGAATATGCCAGGTAAGACATAATAGTTCTCTTCTCTCTCTAAAGACAATGAGATTTGCGGCTTTTTGGCTATATTAAAAAAAAAATTTAAAAAAAATTATTATTTTTTTTTTAAAGATTTTTAATAGAGTTTAAGATAGATAGATAGATTTATTGATTGATTGATGTAGTAGATTATAAAAGATGATCTTATTTTAAATTTGCTGAAATGTGCTTTTAAGGCATTTAATGCATAGTTTGATGTGTTCAGTTCCTCATAACAGCATAATATGTAATGAATATTTTGCTGATTATCTCAAAGCAGTCCAGTGGTCAAATGTTATTTTATTTATTGTTCCATAAATTTAAATAATAATGTAAGATTATGTATTACATTCTATATGACTGTATATTTATACATGTATTAATATAGAGAGAGAGAAAGAGTGTGTTTTATGAATCTATTTTCATTGCTTTTTTTCCCCTCCCAAAGGCACCCAAACCAGACCACAAGAAAAGAAGGAAAAAGGATACTGATATAGTGAGTGGAATCACAGATAGAGTTGTCATAAACTGAATTAGCATTTCCGTTTTTCATGGAAATCAACTGACACTCTCACTTTGTTTCAGGTGGAGGAGCACAACGGCCACATATTCAAGTCAACTCAATACAGTATTCCCACCTACTGCGAGTACTGCTCCTCCCTCATCTGGATGATGGACAAGGCGTGTGTCTGCAAACGTGAGTTTCATGTCAACAGTATCCGCTTCAAAATGACCCTGAACTCAATTCAACATAATCAGATTGTTTACCATCAAGCCTGTGGCCTCTTGGCTCGAACAGAGAACAGTTTAGCTTTGTAGAGCAGGATGTTTTCTGCCATGTTACAGTGAGAAGAATGTTGACTTGAATTGAGTTTATTTTAGGTGGCGGTGCTAAATCTGTGCCGTATGTACCGCTGTTGAAAATGAGAATGAATGAGATGTCTGTGTCTTGTGTAGTGTGCCGCTATGCGTGTCACAGAAAGTGCTGTCAGAAGATGACCACCAAATGCAGCAAGAAGGTAAGGAATTTTTCTCTGCTAAGTGCGTTCATATGATTTGGGCTGTAATAAAGGATGCTGGCACTTACAGCATGTTTCTTTCTTTCCATGTGCAGTATGACCCTGAACTTTCGTCAAGGCAGTTTGGTGTGGAATTGTCCCGTCTGACCAACGATGAGCGAGCGGTGCCTTTAGTCGTCGAGAAACTTATCAATTACATTGAGATGCATGGCCTGTACACAGAGGGGATCTACAGGAAATCTGGATCCACCAATAAGATTAAGGAGCTGAAGCAGGGTCTGGACACAGGTATGACACACAAGAACACAATAGGGCTTTTCACACTGCGTTTACCCCAGGTTATCGTTGTTCTAAACCAGAGGTGCCCAAACTCGGTCCTGGAGGGCCTGCAGAGTTTAGCTCCAGCTTGCCTCAACACACCTGCCTGGAAGTTTCTAGTATGCCAAGTAAGACCTTGATTAGCTGCTTCAGGTGTGTTTGATTAGGGTTGGAGCTAAACTCTGCAGGACACCAGCCCTCCAGGACCGAGTTTGGGCACCCCTGTTCTAAACCCTGCTTTTAACCCCAGGTAAAGGTACGTTTCACACTTGTACTTTAGAAGCAGGGTTAACACCACTATTTACCCAGGGTTGTGAAACCCTGCTCTCGAGCAGAGTTAGCAGCACTTTTGTGGTGTTAAACATAAATATATCTATAGAAAGCTTTAAATTACTACTTAACGAAATAAATCAAAACCAAAAACTCTTTCATTATAATCATAATCTGTAAAGATGCACTTCTCTCTAAAGGCGCATCTAATGAGATGGCGAGTCAGGATCGACAATTTCATCCTTGCGACACAGACTCAGAAAACACTAGTTTATTAGTAAATAATTCAAATATCTCCTTACTGTTTCCCCCTGACGCATTTATGGTAATTACTTTTGCCGATGCTTTGCGGCAA
>NW_015539930.1:2263980-2266164 GCF_001515605.1 Sinocyclocheilus anshuiensis
TTTTTTTTACTTTTTGTACAGCAGTTATTGTTCATTCTAAATTTATTTTTTTAATGTAGAATATGTGTTACATAAATACATGAAATGTAGAACATATAAAAAAGTGCTCGTGGCTCGTCTGCCAGTGGGTGCCCCCCCACGCATAAAAGTGAAACTCCGCCTATAATTGTGCTGTTACTCCTTTCGAGCCGAATTTCACAAAATTGGGTGTTATTTATGGGGAGTAGAATTATTTATTTATTTCAATGAATGTAATCGATTAGATATCATAATATTTAGGCTATAATATTATAAATCAGGTTGGTTTGTATTGCTGACATAATATGTAAATGATATGCGTGCGGCCCGCGAGACTTGCACTTGGACCATAGTGCGGCCCGGTGGAAAAAAAGGTTGAGAACCACTGCTTTAGACAGTTACGGAATCATAGCGTGTTGTGTGTTTCAGCATTTGAGTGGAAAAAATGTGAAATTATGATGGAAAACATGAATTGGAGCAAAGAAGAGAACATTTCATTCTTACCTTTTATAGTTCAAAAAGTCAATACAGGAAAACTTGATAGTACAGTCGACAATTCATAATATGAGGATGCGCAATGCTAGAGCCTTTATGTACAGATTGTGTGCTGTGTTCATCCATTCAATGACACTGACACCACAAATAGAATGTTAACCCGGGCTTTAGGAATGTACAGTGTGAAGCGTCAGTTTATGAATACCCAGGATTAACTGCTAACCCTAGGTAGATTATGTGTGAAATGTGAAGACAGCTCACTCCGGATTCCATTTACCCAGGGTTTAGAATGACCCAGGGTTAACTATTTCAAGTGTGAAAAGCCCTAATGATTCCTGGCTACAAGAAACTGAAGTTAGTGAGGTTTATGCTTTAAACCAGGGGTTTTCAAACTGTTTCTGGAGCCTTTCCAGCATTGCACATCTGGGATGTTTTCCTCACATCCAGCTCAGGTCATAGAGTACTGTACTAATAAACTTAAGTTATAATAAACTAAAGTTACATTCTCTATAAACATCTATTAATATCTTACACAATTTTTTCTTCACAAGTAAATGTATCTGATTTTAAGGATGTTTAAAATATTTGAGTGGAACACAAGATTTTGATATATTGGCCATTATATGTAATCTATAGTAATATATTAACTACAGTGACCTCCACTAATATTGGCACCCTTGGTAAATATGAGCAAAGGTGGCTGTGAAAATAAATCTGCATCGTTTATCATTTTGATCTTTCATTCAAAAAATTCTAACCTATCATTGAAGTAAACCAATTGAAAGTGGGAGGAAAATCTCATTATGAAATAAATGCTTTTCTCTAGTTCACGTTGGCCACAATTATTGGCACCCAATTGCAGCGTCCTTTTCCCAAAATAACAGCTCTGAGTTTTCTCCTATAATGCCTGATGAGTTTGGAGAACACCTGACAAGAGATCAGAGACCATTCCTTCATCCAGAATCTCTCCAGATCCTTCAGATTCACAGCTCCATGTTGGTGCTTCTTCTCTTCACTTCACCCCACTCATTTTCTATAGGGTTCAGGTCAGGGAACTGGGATGGCCATAGCAGAAGCTTCATTTTATGCTCAGTGACACATTTTTGTGTTGATTTTGATGTTTGTTTTGGATCATTGTCCTGATGGAAGATCCAACCATTATAAGATTCCTAACAGAGGCAGTCAGGTTTAGATTTTTTATCTGTTGGTATTTGATAGGATCCATGATGCCACTGCACACCAGAACTATATTCTTTGGTTTTACTCCTTGTGATAGATGAGGGGGATTTGGCCTTTGTGTTCCTCATATTTATAATCCTGTGGAACAGGACGTCATGGCTGGACAATTTCATGCTCCTAACCCTAACCCAGGTGTGCTAAAAATGAAAATATGAATGGGAATATACTTCAGGGATATTTTACTCATAAGAATTTCTAGGGGTGCCAATAATTGTGGCCAACATGCATTGGAGAAAAAAATTGATTTCATAATGAGATTCCTCCCCGCTTTTTCAATTGTTTTACTTCAATGGATGTTTAGAATTTTGTGATTTTTTTTTATATGAAAGATCAAAGAGATAAACAATGCAGATTTATTTTTACAGCCGCCTTTGCTCATATTTACCAAGGGTGCCAATATTAGTGGAGGGCACTGTATATAGATATATATAT